>NC_135874.1:6303038-6380538 GCF_031162955.1 Sander vitreus | reverse complement strand
AATCACGATCGTCTTGGCTGGACGGAGCAACGGTGCCTCTGCAAAATAGCCTCGGGAAGGAACTTGTTTTGGTGGAACATGTGTACGTTCAAAAGTTGTTTTAGTTGTGCAACAGAAAACTCAGATTGGACAGATAGTCTAGCTAGCTGTCTGGATTTACCCTGCAGAGATCTGAGGAGCAGTTAACCATAGAACCATATAACTACCGGCGGAACCTCCAGCGGCACCGGAACAATCCCGTAAATGAAACGTCGTCGATATAGACTACCCTGAACAAACTGATTAGGATGAAGTATTTAAAGGAACACGCCGACTTATTGGGACTTTAGCTTATTCACCGTATCCCCCAGAGTTAGACAAGTCCATACATACCCTTCTCATCTCCACCATTTTTCCTGAAGTCACTTGCTATTCCTCTCAGGTCCTGCAGTGGTCCCCAGTGTTTCCCACCATCAGTCGTTACCTGACTTCCACACCCACCAATGCCCTAATTAGCTTTCTAGCATAAATATACATATGCTGTATAAATATACATATATCTGCCCCTTTTCTCAGGTCCCTGCCAGCTCATCTTTAGGCCTTTTTCACTGAAGACATTTTGACATGTTACAATAGGAAAAGAACAGGTTCAAATAATGAAATAAATAATGGACAAATTCCATTAGCTGCTTCAAGTGCAGGGTCCTCTGGTAGGTGTGCATGCTGGGTCACTGTCACACATGAACAGAGCCATCATTAATGTTAGGTAACACGTGTGCTTTTCCTGCTACAGCAAATACAAATGTCTGCTGTGAGAAGAGCCTACTATGCATTCCGTTGAAGTTGTTATTTCATATATATTACTTGATATTTTTTTACTGATGCATTAATATGTAAGCAGCATTTTAATGTTGCAGCTAGGTGGAGCTAATTATTTATAGCCTCCTGTTGGGCAGTTTAATCTGCTGTATAATAATGCATCTTTTCTATGTTGATCATATATTTTGTTTGTGTAACATATGTAAAGTAACCATTAACTATAAATGTAAATAAATTCAGTGGAAAGTGCAGTATTTCCCTCTGAAATGTAGTGGAGTAGAATTAGAAGGTGGCTGCAAGATCTGGGGGTCTGATCTGCAGTGCATGTTTGTCATGAAAGACACACAGCATTGAGACAGTACTCAGTCCTGACCTGATGGTTCCTGTTTGTGTGACTCCTTCAGGTAGTACAGGGCCTTCTGGAAGTCTCCTAGGTGGTAGTAGGCCACGCCGGATCGGTACAGAGCTTTGAAGTTCTTCCCTTCCTTGTGAAGCACTTTCAGACAGTATTCCTTCACCCGTTCATAGTTCACCAGCTCCATTTGCAGCAGGCAGGCTACATTGGGATAAGAGGAAAAGATAGAGTGGGTTAAAAGAAGTTACTGATAGAACACTGCACGAGCCAATGTTTGTATTTCATTATACAGCAGAAGTGCTAATGTGTGTCCTGTCAGGCACCGAGAGACAATGGATTCTTTGGTTAATTCTTTAATATATAACAAATACAATGACTGAATTTGCCAAGGGGTGAATAAATATACCATCAATATTAAGTGGACATCAAAGAAAGTGAAGCAGATAGTGGGGTAAACCTAAGAATGACTCATACTTTTTATGAATTATTCATGAGATCAAGAGTATTCCCAGAATCTTTCTCTGTCGAAAAGCAGATAAGTGTAGTGTAGTGTAGTGTAGTGTGTGTGTGTGTGTGTGTGTGTGTGTGTGTGTGTGTGTGTGTGTGTGTGTGTGTGTGTGTGTGTGTGTGTGTGTGAAATGTGTGAGAGAGAAACGTCTCGTACCGGCCAAGCTGTTGTAACACTCCAGCTCTGCATTCTCCATGGCCCCCTTCTGCTCATCTGTCAGCGTGCTGGACTTGCTGATGGTTGGTAGGAGGGGGGACGGAGGCTTGGAGCTGGTGTCCGGATCCCCCAGCACCCTACACAGCCCCTTAATCTCCAGCAGAGCGCGGTGATACTTGCCAATCGCCTCTCGGTACTTCTTATCCTTGTAACACTGGGTCCCTTGGCACTTGAAGTCCAGAGCCCGTCTCACGACGTCGGCCGGCTCGTTGAGTGATGGTTGTTTAAGCATCGATCCTCCATGATGCCTCTGCTGCTGGAGCTGTTGCTGGTATCTGGCATCTTTGGTCCGGCTGCTGCTGCTGCTGCCGCTGCCGCTACTGTTGTTGGGAGGCTGAACGCACTGCTGGAGCCTCGGGGAGCCGCCGCCGCTGGCGGTGTGGCTGCCTCTGCCGCCGTCGACCCTGCCGTCGTGCCCGGCCTTGACCACGCTCATTTTCGTCGTTATTTTTTCTTATAATTGCCGTGGCGCACCGGCGTAAATTAGCTGGGAAACTGAGGCTCCTTCACTGCATCCTCTCGGCCGTAGACGCGTCTTCGCCTCGCCAGCAGTGTCGCAGCTACGTCTCCTCTGTGCGTGCAGCCCTGCGCGATGCGCGCTCCTCCGCTCGAGCCTGCTCTCGTGTTTTTCCTCTCAGACGAGCCGATTGGTCGATAAATGCAAGGCCAGTGGTCCCATGGGGATCCTCCAGCAGGAAGAGCAGAGGGGTTGATTACATTATCAGTTTATTTAGAAATAATTGAATTATCAGTTTGTTTGCAAACTGGAAACAGTTAGATTTAAAACCAGACTGCATTGACAATGTTTTCTTTGTAGATAACTTGTGTGATGATTATTCACAAAGGGAAATTGCTATCATGTGATAAGCGAGCCTTTTTATTATATATATTATTTTCAGTGAAATATACTGTAGTTCTGCCTAATGTGTGTCCCTTATATTTTGTATATGTCGTGGATTATGTTGTGTTAATTCTAGAATAAAATCCATAAAACCTTTTTAGAATTGAAGAATGTAATTATTAATTATGCCTCATTTTTATCTGATTTCTCTGTGCCATCCATGCAAGTGCCTTTGGAAATTACAATATTTCAGCATTCTTAAACTAAATATGTTACAGTAAGAGGAGCACTTTACGGCAGTGAATATCAACCCTCTCCTTCCACTTAAATAAACCTTTTAGTCTCTTGCTCCTATCTCAAATCGGAGGAATGCAGTCATCTCCACTCAGATGAATCAGATAAAGATCATCCAGCCTGTCGTCTCTCGCCCGAGCAGCTTGCAGCCTGCCTTCCCCAGACTGCTGGCATTCTGCGCAGCCACTTTTTAGACACACTCATGACAGACTTCAGTCCCTAATGCAAGGCTATGATGTCATTCAAACCGGGGTTTATGCAGGGTAATGGTGTTATGAACCTCTGCAAGAGGGGAGCAGACAGCTAGGTGATGAAAAGCCTACGGTTGTTCCTTTCTTCCCCTGACAAAAGAGCTTCTCATTTTGACTGCCATTTTAGCAATAGCACTGAGTGTGTGTAAGCTTGTGTATTCACCATCCTAAATCCATCTGACCTCCTGTCACACTCACAGGGCAGTGAACTCAGCTGTCTGGGTGTGTCTCTGGAATTTCAGCTCTCTGGAGAAAATGCTGCTGATCGGAAATAAAGACCATGATCCATGAAAGCTCTTACATTTACTGACTGATTACGTAACGCTCAAACTGATGCTTGTTTGCAATATCAGCACCTTTTTTTTACTAGATGTAGCCCAGGCCTAGAGTTATTGGCCATGCACAAAGACTACACCTCTCTACAATTCAATGTAGGTGTTTGTATGAAATAAAAGTGTGGATACATTATTGCCAAATTAGGCAAAATAAATAAATATTAAGATCAATGATGATATTTTGAATCATTGGATTTTTGTGTTTGCATGTGTAGCCTATAAAAGACCAATATAATAACAATAAGGTAAAATAATAAACGCCGTATCTCTTTTTGCACGTTTATTTTTATTTTTTCAATTAAAATGCCTTTACAACGCTTTATTCGTGCCCTTTATTCCAATTTAACTGAGTAAAACGATTTAGTCGACGTCATCAAACTACGACCGGAAGCGTACTAAATACGTCATCTTTGTGAGACATTTGTTTACATCATGGCGGCGGTGGATTTCAGAGGTAGCTAAATCGCCGGTTTATTGTTTGTCAGAAAGTTATTTCCATGCTTTTATTTTATTTTTTGCTGTAGCGATATTTAATTAATAATGGTGTACGTGTTTTAATTGGACCATTGAGATAAAGCTGCTGCGTAGGTTTGCTGTTGGCAGGTTCCACATAATTTGTTCGTGCTAGAAGCTAACGCTAGCATCGATTAGCATCCCAGCCGCTTTAATTAGCATAGAATAGAATAGATCTTTATTGTCATTGTTTTCAACAACGAAACGCAGTTTAGCAGTTCTCAATATGGCGAAATATACAATAACAAACAAAACAAATTAGGTAGTAAAATATAAAATAATAAAATAGGACATTTAAATAGTAAAAAATAACTATCAAGATAAATAAACACGATGCGGTGGCACATATATACATGTTATTATATTATGTTATTATTATAGCATGTTGGCTAACTTAGCTGATATTTAGCTTTTATACTGACTGGCTACCAGAGTGGTCAAAAAACAAATTAATATGAATCATAAATTCCAGCAACAGTGTTGATAGAGGATTATTTGAATAACGTTATATAGGGCTGGGTGATAGGGAGAAAATCAGATATCATGATATTCTTGACCAAATACCTCGATATCGATATTGCGGCGATATTCTAAGGTTGAAAATTGTTTCTCTAACAAAATATCTTCACACTTAGATTTTAGATAAATAATCATCAGTAATGTGGACATAATGTCTAAGTGGGGAAAAGGCAAATACTAGAACAGTCTGGTAAGTTCAGAAAAGTACATCACTTTACTGTAATGCAGCCTTTAAAACCAGGAAAAGACAACACTTATGTCATATTACGATATCCAAAATCTAAGACAATATCTATCCGCACTGACAGCTCCGTTACTGCTAACTAACGTTACTTACAACTGAAAATAATAACCTCCTTTCACTACAGTCTTTTAGTTAACGTTACAATGACTGTTCTAGGGCTGCAGCTAACAATTATTTTCATAGTCGATTAATCTGTTGATTTTTTTTTTTCTCGATTAATCGATTAGTTGTTTGGTCTGTAAAATGTCAGAAAATAGTGAAAAATGTGGATCAGTGTTTCCCAAACGCCCAAGATGACGTCCTCAAATGTCTTGTTTTGTCCACAACTCAAAGATATTCAGTTTCCTGTCACAGAGGAGAGAAGACACTAGAAAATATTCACATTTAACAAGCTGGAATCAAAGAATTTTTACTTTTCTTTTAAAAAAATGACTCAAACCAACTCATCAATTATCAAAATAGTTGGCGAATAATTTGAGAGTTGACAACTAATCGATTAATTTTTGCAGCTCTAGACTGTTCTAAGGTGCTTGGCTACTGTAACATTAATGGCTGTGTGGTGTAGTTGGCAGTACCTGATGGTTAGTAATGACAGCACGGTTGTTAGGTTATATATTATTGCTATTACACACCACTGCCACTTTATCAGCACCACTCACTTACTTTACAGTGTCATTTGTCTCCAAATACTCATGTACAGTTTCTATTTTTATTCTATTCTAATTTTAATTTTGTACCTCACTACCTCTAATTATTTATTTATGTTACTTTATGTACTTATCTGTATTTATTTCGGTTGTTTCCGTTGTATTTATTATATTTATTTCGACCTTAAGTTTGGTATAAAACTGAAATACTTTTAACCAACAACAAAGGCAAGAAAATGGGAAACGTATAAATGCAAAGCAAGATTTGATTTGATTTTGTTCTGTCATAAGCAACATACACATAACACACTTAACAAAACAAAAAAGCTTAAAAAAACAACTGAAGACCCAACTGGCTTAAGACGTGGTCGTGATGCTTACTCAGGTCTTACAGCCCCGATGGCAAAGTCCTGCTTAAAGCTGTTTGTTAATGTACTTTTTGCCGGAAGTTATAACCTGAGGCGGTGATGATGAGGTTGTGTATAACATTAGTGCCTGCTTCATCCATGCCTTAAAAGTGTTCACCAAAATCCTAATATCAATTTGAACCTCACATGTAACCACTGTAAACATACTGAAATTGGCCAGCCTTCAGCTTAGGACATTAGTTACATTTGTTGTTCAATTTGCAGACAACCTTCTTGGGATATCCTGGGTGGACAGCGGCTGGGTACCGATTCTTAACCCTGGAAATGTACTGGACTACTTCTCTGAGAGAAGTAACCCCTTCTATGACCGAACCTGTAATAATGAGGTCGTGAAGATGCAGCGGCTTACTCTGGAACATCTGAAGTAAGTTTATCTCACACAGTGCAATTTGGTGTTACTTGCAAAATAGTTGCATGGCACAAAAATAAATAGTAGTGGTATCACCTCAAAGAAGATACTGAATGCATTATAGGATCCATGCAAATTAAATAACATTTGGAGCTAAAACACAACCGGATAAAAGGCACATATATAGTATTTATTAAGACTATCTACTATAAGGTTCTGTTTTAAAGGTCAGAAATATATTTTCAGTACAGAGCTGCGAGTTGTAGCACTGAGTGATTCACAAAACTAAAAGCAAACATTGTTTCTGTCTTCTTTTCAGTCAGATGGTGGGAGTGGAGTACATTCTTCTTCATGCTCAAGAGCCAATTCTTTATATAATCCGGAAACAACAGAGGCAGTCACCAACACAAGGTGAGCAGTGTAGCGTCTGATTGCTGCTGATCCTGGTCAGTGTACTGTACAAAGTGCATGTATAATGAAGACAAAATTGCCGTCTGATGAATTGGAATGTCAGTGATGGAGCTGACTACAGGTGTCCTTCCTATCATTATCCAGCTGCATAGTATATTTATTTTGATTCAAATGCCAGTAATTGCATTTGTAATCTTATGAGCTTATACTCACAGCTGTCACAAAACACGTTAACACACCCACAATCTTTTATGTGAGAATATTATTGCCACATCCACTGTATTCATTGATTTTCATTCTCCAGTGATCCCCTTGGCTGACTACTACATCATAGTAGGAGTGGTGTATCAGGCCCCAGACCTGGGAACAGTTATCAGCTCCAGAGCGGTGGGAATCTTTAGTTTGATCCTTTTAAAATACACTGTGACCCGAGTATTATAATGGCTGTTGATGGTGGATTTTGGACATAAATCATGTGACGTAAATCACGTCTGTTTTAGCTTTCTGCTGTCCATGGAATCCAGTCTGCTTTTGATGAGGCCATGTCATATTGCCGCTATCACCCATCCAAAGGATACTGGTGGCACTTTAAGGACCAGGAGGAGAGAGGTTAGGTTTTTGGCAGTTTGTTTAAATGTATAGCTTAGACATGTATGTGGTAGTCTCATTAGCAGTGGAAGACTTCCTATAATGAGATCACATTATAGGAACTATAATATTTCTGCTTCCGTGCTGTGTCTTGTTTTGTGCTAAGTTCTGCTTTGCTTGTGTTGTCTACGAATGAAAAATAGCCTTTTGGCTAATTGTGGCATTTTGAACCCATGTAAAATCATGCAATGAATATTGAAGACTATACGAGCCAGGGCTATGGTGCCCTGCAATCCCATCATGGTTATGGTAGTAAGTTCAAGTTGAAAATGATGACTTTGCTAAAAGCTGATTAACATAACCCTATTTTACAGAAAAAGCCAAACCCAAGACAAAGAAGAAAGAGGAAGCGAGTTCACTGTTTCAGAGGCAACGTGTTGACACGCTCCTTTTGGACCTCAGGTCAAAGTTCCCACCAACATTCTACCAGGTACATGTTACACTGACACTAAACAGTTATTCATGTAAAGTCTTCTCAGTCTTTTCATCTGAAATTTCCTATAACAAAAAGTGTTTCATGTTAATGTGACTGGATCCAAGTAATATTGTTTTTCTTTCTGCAATTTCAGCCTAAGCCTGGTGAGAAGCCTATCCCAGGTATGATCTTGAAATAGTTACATTATATTCACATCCTAAAGTTACATGATAAATGGTGTCAGTCTGTGGAAATCAGTGCTTAAAGGACAATTCTGGCTCAAAACAAACCTAGGAGTTAATAACACATGTGTACCGAGTCGACCGATCTCTGGGATATGTTTTCACACTAATCGAATGTGTTTGTAGCTTGAAACAAGCTAGCGCGAACCACTGACTAGCTTACAACGCTAGTATTCGGGGCACAGGGAAAGTAAAAACAAATCGCTATTTATACCACTAAAAAAGCTCAAAATATCACCAAACTTCAACGGTAGCATAATGAGGGTCCCCAAATGTTAACCGAAGCATTGAGAACATTGTAAGTGTACAGACAGTTTGTTAAAAAGATAGTTTAGAAAGACGGTAGCCTTCTCGTATACAGGCAGCCGCCTGTATACAAGCCTGTATGCTTCGGTTAACATTTAGGGACCCTCATTATGCTACCGTGGAAGTGTGGTGATATTTTGAGCTTTGTTAGTGGTGTAGAAATAGCAATTTGTTTTTACATTTCAAGTGCCCCGAATACTAGCATTGTAAGCTAATCAGCGGTTCGCGCTAGCTTGTTTCAAGCTACAAACACATTCGATTAGCATGAAATCATGTCCCAGAGAACGACGGAGTGGGTACACATCTGTTAATAACCCATAGGTTTGTTTTGCGCCGGAATTGTCCTTTTAACGTTGAAAAGGCTGCAAATGAGCTTATGTTCATTACTTTAAATTCTGTCTATGGATTTGCATTTTGTATTTTGTGTGCACTTGTGATTTTATTATATCTAACCTTGGGTCTATGTATAACTGGCAGTATTGTATCATTGTCTTTAAATTCAGAAATTCTAGATGTTACATCTAAATTTCAAAGTAGATGGTGTTCAGATTTTGATGTAAAGACAGTGGCTGAATATCCACAAACCCCATACGGTTTTCCTCTAATTGTATGCTCTTGTGTTGCAGTTGAGGTGAAGAAAGAGCCTGAACCCCCAGCGGAGGCTGTAAAACAAGAGGAAAGGGAACCAGCCACAAAGTCCTCCGCCCCAGCTCCGCCAAGCAAACCGCCTCCTGAGAAGAGAGCAAGACTACAGTGAGAGTCATTCTTCTCACACTCCGGGAAGATGTGACTCGAGGAAATGTGAAGTCCTACAGCTCTAACTGAAAGAACAGCCTGGGAATATTTTAGTTCCCTCTCCAAATTTGCAAGATCGTCTGCCACTCTGCTCATTTGATCAGTTTACAAGAGGCTCAGAATGAACTGGCACAAAAAGTGTCAGTATCTTGTCTCGGTGCCAGAAAAAGTGATAAGTTTGGCATCATGGACATTTCAGGCAGCTGCACTACCAACAGGGGTTAACTGCCTGATGTCAGCAGGCATTTAGCAGTATTCACTTAGGATGAGGTTTTTTGATGATAAGCTGACATCAGCATCAGTGTCTGTTTACTGTTGACATCAGCATAATATTTGTGTTGTAGTGACTTCAGATGACCGTTTAGTTCCCAGTGTTCTTTACAGGGTGATGTGTCATAATGCATCATCTCATTTGAAAAGCAAAAAGCTTCTTGACTCGAGCACCTCTCTTTAATTACAAATATTTAATTATTATTTTTTTTTTTTATATATATATAAAGCAATGCCTTTTTTGTGTTCTTGTATTAAAATGTATCAGCTACTGTGTCCTGGTGTGTTTGATTGTTGACAGTTGATAGTTTTGAGTCTTGCTTGATCGGTTTTTCCTCACGCTCTGAACAAAATATCGTGTAAAAATAACAGCTCACTTGTGACCAATAACTCAAAGTATCTATATGAGGGATGAAGTTGAATCACTACTGCTGCTCTGCCCTCAGCCCCCCCTCTGGTGTCTTACTACACTAATCAAACATGGTCTTCAGTGATGGAAAGTAAGTACATTAACTCAAGTACTCTATTTGAATAGAATCTAGATGTTCTTTACCTGAGTAATTCCATTTTATGTAACTTTAACTTTAGATAGATAGATACTTTATTCATCCAGAGGGGAATTTTAGGCATCCAGTAGCTTAGACAACCATAACACACATAACATAGATCAGGGAGGCCGTTCCTCCCAATCACGCCTCTCCATGTGTCTCCATCATTACCCACGTGCGCGTTGAAGTCCCCCAGCAGAACTATGGAGTCCCCGACTGGAGCCCCATGCAGGACTCCACTCAAGGTCTCCAAGAAGGCCGAATACTCTGAACTCTTGTTTGGTGCACATGCACAAACAACAGTCAGAGTTTTCCCCCCCACAACCCGCAGGCGTAGGGAGGCGACCCTCTCGTCCACCGGGTTAAACTCCAACGTAGCGGCGCTCAGCCAGGGGCTCGTGGCCAGAGCCCTCCATCTGGGCCTGGCTCCAGACGGGGGCCCCGGGCTTCCTCCGGGCAGGGTCACTTCATCCCTTCCTCGATTTTTCATAGGATTTTTGAACCATTCTTTGTCTGGCCCCTCACCTGAGACCACTTTGCCTTGGGAGACCCTACCAGGAGCACAAAGCTCCAGACAACACAGCCCTCAGGTTCATAGGGACACACAAACCTCTCCACCACGATAAGGTGATGGTTCCCGGAGAAGCCTTAAGTTTGGTATAAAACTGAAATACTTTTAACCAACAACAAAGGCAAGAAAATGGGAAACGTATAAATGCAAAGCAAGATTTGATTTGATTTTGTTCTGTCATAAGCAACATACACATAACACACTTAACAAAACAAAAAAGCTTAAAAAAACAACTGGAGACCCAACTGGCTTAAGACGTGGTCGTGATGCTTACTCAGGTCTTACAGCCCCGATGGCAAAGTCCTGCTTAAAGCTGTTTGTTAATGTACTTTTTGCCGGAAGTTATAACCTGAGGCGGTGATGATGGTGATGATGGTGATGACAAAAAAAACAGTGTTTAGTTGGGACCCTATCAATAAGTATCAATATTTCCGCCCAAAAACAGCAAAAATTCGAGAATGGTACAACAGAATTAAAAAATGTGTACAGCAGAATGTATTTCCCTTCAGTTTATCTTGGGACTAAACTACCAACCCTGTATATAGTAAGCAGTTAAAGCTAGCTCCATGTCAACGTACAACTACAACACTAAAATGCTGCTTACAAATCAATGCGTCAGTATGAACAGTCTAATAATCAAATATATGCATTTTTCTGCAAAAAGAGTACTTTTACTTTTTAAACTTCTGTACTTATACTTCAGTAGGTTTTTGAATGCAGGACTTTCACTTGTTAAGGAGTTGTTTTTTTTTGTATACTGTTGTATTTGTACTTTACTTATCTGAGTGCCTCCACTACTGATGGTTTTGGTTTATTTTCTAAGCTTGCAAAGGAGTATACTGTACTTTGAACAGCAAATGAGTTTGAAAATGGAGAATATGACCAGCAGGTGTCGCCATTTGGTCATATTTGATCCGGGCTCCTAATTGCTTAATGATTTATTTTATTTCATGCGTTTGTGCTAGCTATTTATCATCGCTGCGTTTAGTCACGTTCAAGTCAAACTAAACAAACCATGAATTTGTTCACCAACGAGTGAAAGTGGGCAACAAAAAGAGTGAGAGGGCACAAAGCAACGGTGCATAGACCTATTTATTTGAGATATTTAGGCTAGTAGCTGCTTCCATGGCTACTATCGGCTACTATGTAGCTACGGATGCCACGAATGCCACGAAGAAGAAGTTTCTCGCAGGGCGTGGTGGGATAGGAGTCTCCTCAGTGGAGGACTGAGAACACAGTGCCCCAGCTGGCTGGCTAGCGGCAGAGAAGATGGCTGCAGAGGGGATTCTCAGGCCAGTGTCTGAAAAAAGAACACCGTTTGTCATGTTCAACGACGAATAGCCAGCGTGTCACCCCGGTTGTTCCGTTGCTCGGTTCCGCTCGGATTCGTCGGAGGGGGAAAAACACAACATGGGGTCGCAGACTCTACAGATCCTGAGGCAGGGGGTCTGGGCTTCAGTCACAGGCGGATGGTACTACGACCCCGATCAAAATACATTCGTCAACGCTTTACATCTCTACATCTGGCTGTTTCTGCTATGTTTCCCCTTCACACTTTATATGGTGAGCCGTGTCGCTTTATCTTTTTTGAACCCCTTCATAATCTCTTTATTTATGTTTTTGTCTTGACTGTTGACACCGTAAGTTACCAAACCAAGTGTCCGTTAGGTTAGCTTCCATAGGATACTAACGGTCGGTCTCAGTCTATTATCTGGAGCGGAGACAATGTAACGTCTCAATAAACTAAAACTAAACGTCACGGAATATTTTCACTACACTCAAAATATTTTATAAAACCAAAAGGTTGTCGGAATTATACGCAGATAAGCCTTATTTAGATGACACAAATATCCAAAATAATCTTTAAATGGCTGCCCCCAGAAGTGAAGGCTACCATCCACCAAATAGATTGGACCAGAATTCTCTTTTGTTTTACATTCTGTGTTTGTCACAGCGATGCCGTTGAGATCCGTTAGGACATTAACCGTCGATTACACCGTGCCAGGCTGTAATCAGTGAATTGAAATCTCTCTCTCCCCCCCCCCCCTTTTATCTAGTTGTTTTCCTCCTGTCGGTAGTGATTTGCGGTATCACCAGTTTTCAGAAGCTACCAGCTGTGACTGCAAGAAGCACAGCAGCTGACAAGGATGTAACAGTAATCTGGCTAAACTTCAATGTCCAAGAAACAGACTCAATAGACTGGCTGCTGTTTGCTCAGCTCATTTGTCACAATGTGACTTTGTTTTTTTCAAGACACTGCTTTGTGTGTACTTTTGCACAGCAGCTCGCCCTCTGAACCTAAGAAGGACTTGACACCTCATTATATAAGTTATAGTCCACTTGTGCATGTTATTTATGGGTTGGGTGTCAAATATTTGAAAATCCAGATAGGCTACAGAACGAGTTGATTAGTCAGTGAATCATTGCGTTTCTGAGACATCTCTATACATGTACCAGGGGGTCAGGAAATGACTGTTTGCTAAGCATACTAACTTCTATATTGAGAAACTGATGTTTCAAA
Source organism: Sander vitreus (assembly GCF_031162955.1). Classification (NCBI taxonomy): domain Eukaryota; kingdom Metazoa; phylum Chordata; class Actinopteri; order Perciformes; family Percidae; genus Sander; species Sander vitreus. The sequence goes on along the minus strand of NC_135874.1, from coordinate 6,367,513 downwards.
TCGGTTTGTGGTTTCCGTTCTATTCATGGTGTGGAAATACGCTGGTCAGCTCTGTGGTTTATATTGAGCCACAGGTTTGAGCGGTGCTGCTGTTTGTAATAACTGCAAATAGAGATGGTCCGATACCATTTTTGGCTTTCCGATACCTGAACTTGCGTATCGGCCGATACCGAGTACTGATCCGATACCAGTGTGTCATATATTTTATTATGTCTTAACAGCTGTATACTACTATCCCTGTATGGATGTGATATGATTTCTATCTTTGTTGTCGGCCAGGCTCAGATTAAACTCTTTGTGAAACATGAATGCCACAGAACTTTCTTTTATTATCCAGTTTGACAGTCAGTTATAACGGAAAAAGAACATAAATAAACTACTTTAATGTAGATTTTCTTTAGGGTTGTATTACATGGTATCGGATCGGTGCATAAACTCCAGTACTTCCTGATACCGATACCAGCGTTTTAGGCAGTATCGGAGACAATACCGATACTGGTATCAAATCATCTCTAACTGCAAATAGATGCAGCAGCAGCAGCAGCGGGAGATCTCACGGACAACAGAGAAGCTGGAGCTCAGGCGTCTTGTGGTAGACCTACAGGAACTTTGTGATAGCCTCCTTCCTTTGCAGATTTTGCAATTAAAAGAGACACCAAAAGGAAAAAGGAAAAAAAAAGTTTTTAAAATGCTGCCAGTGTGCGTCATAAATAATTGGCACAGTGGGTGCAATAATGCATTCAATTCTTCTTTCAGCTGTGTTTAGAGGAGCTCGCTTGGTTGCAGTGTACAGGTTTGATTCCTGTCGCACTCCATCTGTCGACTGTTACTCCTCATGACTGAATATCCTTCAGCAGGACATTATTAAACTGCCTACCTGTCAGTTGAAAACCAGCGAGAGCTTTTTAAACAATGCATTTCACCTTCTATTTGAAAGTATATTTTTTATTTTCAAGTAGAACAAAAATAAATCTTGGACAATAATAATATGCCATTACAAAATCAGAATAAATGAAGAAAGTCAAATATGCAGTCAGCCTCATCCTGTTCCCTCTACATATCCAATACGTTAACTTGTGCTTCTGTTTCTAATCCCAGGCCCTGCAACCAACCATGGCGATAGTGGGAATCTACTGTGGTGTTATTGCGGCCATGTTCCTGCTGCTGAAGATAGTGAATTACCGCCTCCACCATGCCCTGGATGAGGGGGAGGTGGTGGAGCGCCAGGCCAAAGATAGTCAGGGCGGCAGAGGTGGTACTGAGGGGGCTAACGATGGCGGGGTCACCCGTCGGGAGGACAGCAATGGCCCGGGGTGAGTTCACGTCTTACGTAGCCCAGCGGTGGGTGTGATATCTGGAGATGTAGGACTAAGCTGCACAGATGATGAGGCAGACACAGTAATAAGGCTAGTGTGTATAGGAGTATATTACTGTATTAGCTAGAAGACGTCATGCTTTCTGATCAGTGATGGCGGAGAGTCACCTGGAGCGTGGTTGGGGAGTCTTTTCCGGTGATGTAATCTGCTGGCAGTTGTCTTTCACAGCTGATGTCAGAGGTCTAGTCCTTGGGTGGTAAAAAGACAGGCTGCTAAAAGGAGAATCAATATATCACTTTAAAGGTTTCCTTGTAGGGGGAATCGAGACTAGCTGTAACAGCAGCAGTGATGGGGAAAGTAAGATTTTTATTTCTGCTACCTTATTTAGGAGAGAGAGAGAGAGGGAGGGGGGGGGGTTTAAACTAGAGATGGTCCGATACCATTTTTGGCTTCCCGATACCGATTCCGATACCTGAACTTGCGTATCGGCTGATACCGAGTACTGATCCGATACCAGTGTGTCATATATTGTATTATGTTTTAACAGCTGTATACTACTATCCCTGTATGGATGTGATATGATTTCTATCTTTGTTGTCGGTCTGGCTCAGGTTAAACTCTTTGTGAAATGTGAACAAACACAAACAATGAACGCCCCAGAACTTTCTTTTATTATCCAGTTTGACAGTCAGTTATAACGGAAAAAGAACATAAACTACTTTAACGTAGATTTTCTTTAGGGCTTTATTACGTGGTATCGGATCGGCACATAAACTCCAGTACTTCCCGATACCGATACCAGCGTTTTAGGCAGTATCGGAGGCGATACCGATACTGGTATCGGTATCGGAACATCTCTAGTTTAAACGCAACAGACGTTTTAGGCTGAGTTCAAATTATTATTAAATGATACACACTAGGCACACCCTGGGGAAATTTACATTGAAGGCAATAATTTAGTTCTTTGTTAAAGGTGCGCAATGAGTTCTTGCATGGTTTCAGAGCAATTTCATTTTTGTCTCAACTCGTAGGAATCCCGCTAGCTGCCTGCCCCCTGAACACACTGTGAAAAAGCCCGGTCTCGGGAGACAACACAGGGGTCGTAAACGTAAAAAAAACCACTAGGGGCACAGGCTGTGCACCAAAATACAACAAACCACATTCCAGCCAATCACCGACAAGATGGTTGGGGGAGGGGGGTGGGGGTTAGTGACAGTTAAGGCAGTTACACACCAACCAGACGGCCGACCGTTGGCAGAAAAGGCAGTTGGGCTGATCAGTCTCCCCGAGTTGGTCAAAAAAGTGCCTCGGAACACACCGAAGAGACGAGACGTAATACGTCTCCATAACAGCAGGTGGCGCCAATCTGTATTGTCGGCCAAAAAAATGAAAGCCGGCAGCTGATTGGACGAACGCGTCACGTGGATCTGGCTGCTGCTTCCGGATTTTGGATTTTTCAACCGGCCATTAATGGCGACTCATTCAGAATACGATCTCATATTGTACTGAAATAGTTCACCGAAACGTGTTTCTGAAAACATTTTAAGCGAGAAATAGGCCGTGCAGTTACTCAATCTGTCTTCATTTCAGATCGACAAAGGTCAGTTTAAAAGATTTTCGTCAGATTTTGAGAGGCTCATCCGCTCGTCATTTCCGGGTGAGTCCCGACTGCCCTGTCTCCGACTGAACATGTCAGGTCGGCCAAAATGAAGGCCGACAGCTCCTCGAACGGACGACGGCACGGAACACACCGAACAGACTCGAGTCACTGACTTTGCCAGACTGTCCGACGGCCGATTATCGGCCCGGTGTTAAACTGCCATTAGTCAGTTAGTCATGACAGTTACGGAAACATGGGGGGAGGGGCGAGCTTGCTCTGTTTTGTTTGGCATTTACTTGGAACGTCAACAGAAGTGACATCATGCAGGAACTCATAGTGCACCTTTAAATTACTTTTAGTTAAATGAATGTGTCAACACCATGGCTTTGTGCTAACAAGTGCTTTGTTGAGCTTTGCTTTAAAATGACATTTTGGAGCACCTTACTGTATAAATGAATACCTCTAAAACCACCGGATATCTGCACCAAGATACAGAGTTCAATATGCAACCCATCTGGTATTAAAGCCAAGTACGTCGACCATGAAATATGTGCTCATCAATGCTTTGATTAGGGCAATTAATGAGCTCATTAGTATGATGGTTATGTTTAGCATGGTTGAACAATAACATCAACAACTAATAATGAATTACACAAGTTGAAAAAGTAATTTACGTCAGTCATGTCATCAGTTACCATTAAAGTGCTCATATTATGCTCATTTTCAGGTTCATAATTGTATGTAGAGGTTATATCAGAATAGGTTTATGTGATTTAATTTTCAAAAAACACCATATATTTGTTGTACTGCACATTGCTGCAGCTCCTCTTTTCACCCTGTGTGTTGAGCTCTCTGTTTTAGCTACAGAGTGAGACATCTCACTTCTGTTCCATCTTTGTTGGGAGTCGCACATGTGCAGTAGCTAGGTAAGGACTACTAGCCAGTCAGAAGCAGAGTATGAGGGCGTGCCACGCTAGCAGCTAGGCGAGCATTATAACGTGTGTTACAAAGTGACCACGTTTGTCTCTGAAGTAAAGGCTGGACTACAATAGAGCTGTTTGGAGCAGTTTGTGAACAGTGTTTTCTGTTGGAGATGGTAAGTCCCTTTGGGGTGGACTTTGGCCTTTTTCACTTTGTAAACCTATAACATGCACAAAAAAGATATATAACACAATAAAGGTAAGGGGAAAAGCCTTAAACCATAATATTATATATTAATATATAATAACACACAACGGTTTTTACTTTTATTTTTTGAAATATGTTAGGTCCATATGTGTTTGTGTTATGTCGTGAATGTGAAAACCTCCTCTGTCAGCTCTAGCCACTGAAAAGAAATAAGTGGAGAAATCAGGCCAATTACAAAAGCTGGTCAGTCAGTCTGATGTGGTGTTGCCTGAGCTCATTACTATTCATGAGCTCGCCCAGTCTCGCTGGGTAAAGGACGCTGATAGCCAGGCTCTCATTGGCTAGCTGTTAGCCAATCAGAGTCAAGCAGCTTAGCTCATTGAATATTAATGAGAACTGGCACAAATCGAGCTGAGTCTTCCTGCAGGCTTTCTATACCACGCTAGAATGGCTTGAAACAAGGTAACCAAGGCATTTTTTCCACAAAAAAAAATGTTACAGAGTCCATGGTAGAACTTCAGACATTACCACAAAGTAATGAAATATGTGTGGCAGGGCACCTTTTAAATAACAAGTACTGTAATAAGCATTAAAAAGTACAAAATAACAAGTTACAGTAAGTAACACTGAATGCCAGGGCTCTTTCTTTTGTTTAATGAAGAGTTTTAGCCCTCTTTTAGAAGGAACAAAAGCCAGTGAAGTTCCAGCGTTTTACTGCCCATGACTCAAAAGAAGTGACTCATGTTCACATTCCAAAGGGAGTGCTTAGCGGGACGCTGAGAGAGGCAAAAGGCAACAGGGAGAATGGGAGCGCTCGACCACAGGGGCAGTTGCAGTCGCAGCTTTGCCCGCACATCTGGAGTTGCATTCCAGGTTGTTTGAGTTTACAGTAGAGCAGAGGAGTCGAGCTGACGTTGAATAAGGTGTTTTTGCACCACCACCCACTCCTTTTCCCCTTTACTAGTCCTTTTTTCCAGTCTCCTTTCATCCGCTCTATGCGTTGTAATTCATTACTTGGAGTGTTTGTGTTGTGGTTTGACCCGTTATGAAACGTTTTTGACATATGGAAATGATTTATACCCAATCGCTGCCAAGTTATTTGTTTCAACATACCAACTGGTTAAACAAGTACGTCCGGGCTAAATATAGGCCTGGAGAAAATCCACATGGATGCTTTCATCTGTTTTTGCTCATTTTTAAGTGATTTTCAAAACCCATATAAAGGATGTAAAATGCAGGCCTGTAAAATAAAGCAACATGATTTGTTTTGCTCTAAATTCAATCAGATGTACTGATTGAAGGGAAGGACATACAGCAAATGGCTTTTTAACAGAGCCAACTGTACATCATCTGAACAAGATAAATGGCACTTTTTACTCTGTACCATCTATTCAGTTGTAAGGGAGGGAGTGCACTGTGCCTGTGCTGGTAATACAAGCGTATGCGTGCGTTTGTTTGTTTGTGTGTCTGTACAGGGACCCTGGAGGGGGTATTGAGATGGCAGACTTCATCAGGCAAGAGACTCCACCAGTGGACTGCAGCTCCAGGAACTCCTATATTGGGTTGGAGTCTAACCAGCAGGTAAGCAGCGCACTGGTCTGCTGCATACTGCATACCGTACCGGGCTGAATATAACATGACCCTGATTACAAGACCCACGCCTCTCCGCCTTCTTTCTAAGGTAGAGAAGGCAAATATATGTATAATATAATAATCGCATTCAGCAAACAGGCAAAACTAGTAGGGCCCTGTCTTGCACCCCGCGCAGCACGGCTCAAAGCCCGACGCAAGTATCTTTGCTATTTTAAGACCGTCCAGCGCCCACGTCGTTTAAATAGCAAATGCACCTGCGCCCATGGGCGTGCTGGTCTTGGAAGATAACAACCAATCCCATACATGTTGGTAAGTCTGGGATGAGGCGTATTAGTTGATTGTTGATTACTTTTACATCATCATGATTGTTTAAAAGGTTATTTTATTTTTTACAAGACTAAAAACCTTCAGCCATAGTGGCTCTGGGAGGCTACTTGGCACAGTGGTGGTTTTAGCTAAATGCTAACGTCACCATACTAACAATGCCAACATGCTGATGTTTAGCAGGTTTAGGGACCTATCTCTGCACCCGGCGCAGCGCAGGGCAAAGCCCGACGCAAGTGTCTTTGCTAGTTTCAGACCGACGCAGTTGTCAATTTGCCGTCCAGCGCCCGCGTCGTTTAAATAGCAAATGGACCTGCGCCCATCTTTGCGCCCATGGGCGTGCTGGTCTTACAGGGAGGTGTGTTCAGGTGCATTCTGAGCGTATTGCTATCTTGAGGCAGCGGGAAGTGATCGCGGCAATGACCAACAAAAACCTGGTCTAAAGTCAATAGCGCAGCATTTCACTGTTATTTTAACAGCGCATTAGTAAAATGCGCCTAGGCTTATGCACAGCGCGCGCACACTATGCTTGTTACACACACAGGGAAGCGCAAAAGATTACAAATAAAAATATTACGGTGCAAATCCACCATCATAATAGCAATGCGCCAAGGTCCAAACACGCCTGGCTTTTAAAGGGAATGGGAGATGACGCTCTGATTGGTTTATTGCATCTTACGCCCAAAACACACCTATGAATTAATGAAGACACTAAGTACAACCCTTTAGAACCACAAGCCCAGCGCACGGACACTTTTTTCCGCCGTCAAACTAGCAAAAGTGGATTTTGACACGCCCTAAACGCACCTGCGTCAGGCGCTTCACGCCGTGCGCTTAGATCGTTAAAATAGGGCCCATAGCCTTCTGGTATTTCATATTCCACGTACCATCCCAAAAAGAAATCCGCATTAAGAGTGAGAGTGTTAAATGCCTGACAACATTTATTTCTTGGCTTTGAATGTAAAGTTTTTTTTTTCAAATGTAATTTACTGGGAACAAATGTGCTTCTAAAATGTAAGGAATTGCTATGTATCATTGTAACAGACATGAACATTAAAAATATTTGAATTTGGGGCTGGTTGAGATTTGGGAAATGGTGAGAGGCATGTTTCACCATATTCTGACACTTTATAGACTAAATAATTAATCAATACACGGTAAACACAAGTCACAGATTAATAGCTTTTTAAAACGTGTAATTTTACACCCCTAGTGCACACCAAGAGCTAGGACAAACCTGGAGCTGTGTGTGCGTGTGTGTTTGTTTGTGTAGAGGGATCTTTTCATTAGGTATGATCCTCACGTAGCTTGCTGTCAGCTGATATCTCCTTAAATATTCAAAGTGATGTAGCTGTTTTATTCTGTGAGGTATATTTAACCTCTGAATCCCCATGGGGGCCTGGCTCTACATCTTTGTACCGTGCGTCCTTGAGTTGCTAATCAGCCGGCATGCTCTGCTCAGCTGCTGCGTACCGAGTTGGAAGGGAAGCCAAAACTTTTCTCTGTGATGACAGCGAGGAGGCGCCGGCTGTTTTGTAATAACACAAACCGCGTCTTCTCTCGGATGTAGCGTTCTGTAATGATCACACGCAGTGTCAGCTTGCCTGCATGAACATTTTACTCCAGAAAATTAGCTTTTGATATCCCCAATGATCTTTTTCAAAAAGACAAATGGCTTGACTTATCTTCTTTTTTTTTAAGATTATTTTTTTTGGGTGTTTTAGTCCTTTAAATTCCACAGGACAGATGAAGACATGAAAGGGGAGAGAGGGGGGGAACGACATGCAGCAAAGGGCCGCAGGTCGGAGTCGAACCCGCGGCTGCTGTGTCGAGTAGTAAACTTCTATATATATATATATATGTGTGTGTGTGTGCCTGCTCTACCGACTGAGCTAACCCAGCCACTTGACTTACCTTTTTATTCAAATTTCAGATTGCATCCAGCCATGGAAGAGCAACAGTATCCAAAGGTAACTATGACTACCTTGTCATGTCTGCTTGAATCATTTTCCTTTGTGTCCATGTAAGAACTGACTTTATAACAATTACCGGTCAGTTTTGGTTTTAAAATCGTCTTTGTGACCCTGTGATGCATTTTCTTTTTTCTTTTTTTTTTGCGGGATCACCACATCCCTGACCATGATCATCCCAGTGCCCAGGAGATGTAGTCTGATTCAGCATTACCGTGACCTCAACAGTCGCACCAAGATGAGGCAGCATTAGACAGGCACTGCTGAGTTTGAAAAAAAGTAGTACACTGTAAGACCCATCATGGGAGTCATTCTCCAAGTACTCTTTATTGGAAAACTGAGAAGAAGACAATAAATGATCTTGTAGCCTTGCTTCTGGTCCATTGTACTGAGCGTCAGAGTGAGGCGGCTGCGTTGTCTGAATAATTCAGCGAGTCTGTTCGATGCCCTTCTAATGAGCTGGCAGTTTGTGATGACAGGAAATGGTCTGAAGTGGGACAAGGGCTCTGCTGGGGTTTCAGCTTTTTTAATCTTCTTCCCTTCAAGGATCACAAACTCCCAGGAAGTACCACCACGTAAAGACTTGCAGGAGTTGAGGAACAGTGATGGCAAAGAAAAGTTACATCTTTTGTTAAACAGTTATCTTGCACAGCCATCAGGGCATTCAAGGAATCTATTCAGAAGAGCTCACAATATTTGTGCCTTTCAGAAGTAGGGATTCTGAGAAGAAGGCAGGGGGATCTATTTCTTTGTCCTCTGTAGAGACCAGTTATGTGTGGGCGTCCAGGTTTAGTGGTTGTGAATGTATCAATAATTGATTAAACATGTCCTCTCCTAATTGCTTTCTTCCTATCTTCGCAGGAGATGTGGGAAAGACTTCAGATGACATCAGTTTGACTCTTGTCGAGAGCTGCAGCCATGATCATGGTAAACGTACATGGCATTGATTCATTCAACAAAGTGTTTTCTCATTTCACTGGCTGTGACATCTCAAAGCCACCTTTTTTAATGTTTCTTCTCTTTGTGTCCATTTAAGATCTGCTATCAGACGCAAAGATGTACTGCCTTGTTCCCAATGACTCCTTCGCGTCCTTGCAGCCGTCAACATCCTTGTGTCCTTCCGAACTGTCCAGGGAGCCTGCTGATCTCTGTACTTCTGCTGCTTATCACTTCAGCCTGTCACACTCCTCCTGTGACACAGAGGTGACCACTCACGCATCCATGCAATCTCAGACCTATAGGAAGGAGCTCCGTTCCCGGGGCCTGCCTCGGACCTCTAGCTCGGCGGGTTCTGCTTTCCCTGACCCGTGTCTGCCAGACTTTGCTCTGTACCCTCCACCCAGGAGAGGTGGCCTTGACCCTGTGTGTGAGCTGGAGACTGCCAGACCACACAGGCCAGGGATGTGTGTCAGAGAGGGGGCCAAGCGGCTGTACCAGCAGGACCAAGCTGTGCCATCCACCTCGGGAGTAGAGTGTTATAGGCACAAAGAACCACGCAGAGTAGCTCGCTCTGCCTCCAGGGAGGCAGGGGAGGGTAGCTCGGGACTGTACCAAGTGGAGGTAGGCGGTGGTGGGAAAGGCTCCAGCGGAGGAGGAAAGTCCCAGGGAGGGGAGCGCAGTGCTGATAGCCTGAGGAGCTTGAGTACTCGCAGCAGTGGCTCCACTGAGAGCTACTGCAGTGGCACAGACCGGGACACCAACAGCACTGTCAGCAGCTTTCACAGTGAACAGACCAGCTCCACACATGTGGAGAGTCTGCTCTCCCTGTCAGGGGATGAGCGTGTACGGGACAGAGGAGATGCCGTGTCTGCGCCCGCAGACGGCAGGACTTCTAGCCTCGGCAGTATTAGCTCCCGAGGTCTCAGCAACCTGCCCTCCAGGGAGGCCAATAAAAACCCTCATGCCAATGAGCTGACTGCTAAACAACCTGCTGACACACCGTCCTCTGCCACCCAAGAGCTGGTAGAACCTGGCGGGTGCCAGGAAGAGCCTGGCATCAGGACCAGTGCTGATGGCTCAATAGGTGTAGCTGCCAGCGAGCAGGAGCAGGTGAAAGACGACAGTCAACCAAAGTCAGCCAACATTGTTCAGAGGACTTCCTCCCTGTCAACGCAGCGCAGTGGGCGCCGGCGGACTGGCAAAAAAAGGGCAAGCAGCTTTGACGCCAGCCGCCACCGGGAGTACATGTCTTTGCGCGGTATGGCCAAGCCTTGTAGCGCTGTGTTTACTGGTGGTGGAGAGGAGGACTCCAGCGATCAGAGTGAACTCAGTTGTGCCTCCAGTCTCCACTCCACCCACCACCTAAGCACAGACAGCTCATCTAGCACCACTTCCCGCTCCTGCCACTCACCAGAGGGCTGCTACAGGGCCCTGAAAGCCAAGCACACTGCAGCCAATGCAGCCTCCTCCTCCTCCTCCTCCACAGTAAAAGCTGCTCCAGGATCAGAGGCAGGAGTGCGCACCGAAGGGAAGCGGCGCACCTCCCGCCGTACCCCCAGCACAGGCAGTGCCAAAACACACGCCAGGGTGTTGAGTTTGGACAGTGGTACGGCTGCCTGCCTTAATGATCCCAGCCGCCTAGGAGCTCCAGCTGGGCCCCAGCCCCGGCCCCTTACCACCTCCAAGTCAGACCTGGAAGCCAAAGAAGGGGAAGTCCTGGATGCGGCATCCCTGCTAGGTCGGGCCTCCCAGCTGGAGTCAGTGACCCGCTCCAGAAACAGTCTGCCCAATCAGGCAGCTTTCACTGAGCCTCAGGATGCCACTGCTGCTTCCCTGCGGGGTATGTACCACACACAGTGCTCTGACATACTGTACACATTGCATTCTGTCTGGTTTACTACTAGTGTTTGATGACAAGTTGTATGTTGTCTCTGAAATGCATCACAAGAAAGGTTGTGTTTTTACCCCTATTCACATTTACCGGGGCTGAATATGCCACATGCACTCTATTTTGTGAATTATCAGCAGAACTGTATTATACTGAAATGGTCCCAGACAGAATATAGGCAATATTATTCAGTCTGTGTTTGTTATTTAGCTTGCTTTGCAGATTTCGATTGTTTAGGTGGTAACTGAATGATGCTTGTGTATTGAACATACTTTAACTGGAAACCATATATCATGCTCACTTTGCTGCATAGCTGCTTTCTGGCCTTTTAGCGGGAGCATAAGGATGGAACTGACAAAATTGAGTTTGAGTGTTTTGGGTGTAGTCCTCCAGACATTAGGCTTGCTTCATTTGCTTTGTTTGTGTGTGTGGCTGCATGCGAGATTTTGTCTGCCTTGCTCATTCAGTGTAACCATGGTGAGTTTCCATGGAGTGACAATTCTGACCCAAACATAGTGGTTCTTGTGTAGATCACTATTAGCATGACAGTGCTGTGTGTGTGTGTGTGTGTGTGTGTGTGTGTGTGTGTGTGTGTGTGTGTGTGTGTGTGTGTGTGCGTGCGTGCGCTTTGTGCTGAGGTTAGACAAACAGCAGCTCTCTTATTAGTGTCATACACACCGTGTCCCATAGGCTCTCCCTCTCTCACTTTCTTCGTTTCTTGTTCTTGGGGGCTTCTGTGTGTTATATTTTTTATGATGTTGCCGTAGATTGTTACGTAGCTTTCTAGAGTGTGCACTTCCTGGGATATACAATGGCAGAGGCAGGATATGCCTGGGCATGTCAACTGTTGGCCTGAAAGTGTTTGATTCCTGCCACCTGGATTTGTATTAAGCCATCAAGGTCACAGTCAGTTCCATACAGGGGCATTCATTGGTAGTAGAAACTAGCATAGCATTGTTTTTTTTGTTATTTCTTAACTTTCTTTGGCTGGACTTGAATTCGTCAGTTGTGGTTATTGGTGGGCATATCCTGGACTGGAAATATTTGTATGCCACTTCTCATGCAACTTGGTACTGTTATGCTGAGGAGTTCATTTATTGCAGCCAGCCTAAGTATATTTCCAGTGAATAAATAGTGCATTCTTTCTCATGTAAATGAAAAATGAAATGTTTAAGTCCATTCAGCCCAGTCATTTTGCTGCGTTCAATAGGTTTCTTCATTTGTGCTACACTGTGTTTTAGCATGTCACAGATGAACCTTTTAAATGGTTTTATTAAAAGAATAAAATGAGTTAGTTATTAGTTATTCTACCTTTGTTTCCATTCCACTAGCTCTCCTACAGGTTGCCCTAAGGTAATGTCATTAAAGCAAGACTATGTAATCTAATGTTTTGCTCAACACTAGCCACTGTGGCCACAAGTCACAATGACAGTATAATGGCAAATGCTCAAATGTAGCATAACAGAAGCAGAAGTAGAGAAGAGTCATAAAATGGTACAGCAATAGCTATTTAAAGTTTGCTGACGTTAGCCGCCATGACCTACCGGTCACACCAGATCAAGTGAAGCTGTAGCAACAAAGCCCCCGTGAGTAATGAAGTGAGCAAGGCTGTGCTTTATTACTTCTGAATTCAACTTTTCATCTGTAAGAAGACGACGGTGTTATTTCATCTTTCAAAAGTTATTGTCTTGCTATAAAGTCACTGACGTAAGAGCAGCTTGGTGAAATTAAGTGTTTCATTATCCTGTATTCACCACTTGTGGATGCTGTCCAGCCAAAGCTGTAAGGCTCGCTTTGCATGCTACATGTCTATTGTGGGAAATGTGTCACTTCAGACATATGTTTTAGTATTGTTCTGAGTTTATTTGATAGTCAAAGTAGAGACACGTACAGGAAATGAGGGAAAGGAGTAATATGCAACAGAGGTCCCCAGCTAGAATGGAATCAGGAATGTCACCACTCATTCCTCAACCACGCGGCCACCAGTAGCCGGTTCCAGTGTTGTTCTGTCAGTCATGTTGTAGCAGATGTCTTATTTTTAAATGGTTGCTCTCATTTTAGAGTTAAACTCTTCATCAGTAGTCTATAGTTCAAGCGGCCGATTTTGTAACTGTTGTTGCTTTGTTTTTTAAATGTATCTGAAATCCAGCATAACACATGGACATATAACCTCACACTAGTCTCCACATAAAGCTCTAAAAAAAAAAAAAAAAAAAGGAAACGCATCCAATGTGACTGGCCAATGATGTCTCTCACCATGACAGCCCCAGGGAGCGAGGAGACGGTCATATTTCGGCGTGAACGTAGCACGTTTCGTCGGCAGGCTGTGCGGCGGCGACACAACGCAGGGAGTAACCCCACCCCACCCACCTCTCTCATTGGATCTCCTCTCAGGTACGCCGTGCATGGAGCAGGGACTCGTTTCTGTCGTTGTGTTGCCTGGTGTGAGCATGTTACCAGGTGGCGCTCTCTTACCTGTCCCACATCAACACCCCTTTTGCGTCTGCTGCAGTGCATGACATCAAGCAAGACGTCCTCTATCATTGGATGGGTGTCTCCGCTCTGCATGTGATGTCTTTCGTCTTCCTTCTCTCAAGACTTTACTCTGTTTCATCCTAATCTTTTAAATTCCACATTTAGAGCATGGATCAAAGAATGGAGTCCTTACAAACTCAAAGGCACCATGCCACAAGGTCTGACTAATCTACTTGGCTGACACACCGTTGGCTGTCAGAACTGTGCATATGCGTTCAATAATACACGTAGACATCCTGCTGTATCACACTGCTTTGCCCTTTTAGGCAGCCTTTCTAAGGTGAGAGATGAAGATGATATTGATCATTTAAAAAAAAAAATCAAAGGTTTAGGTCGTTCCCCACAGGAATAGACCGGGTTTTTGTTGTTTTTAATTGTGAGTCTCTTAGCTGCTCATAGGGCTGGGCGATATGGAGAAAATCAGATATCACGATATTTTTGACCAAATACCTCGATATCGATACTGCAACGATATTGTAGGGTTGACTGTTGGTGCTTTCACAAAATATTTACACAATGAGATTTTAGATAAATAATCATCAGTAACGTGGATATAATGACTAAGTGGGTAAAGGCAAATAATAGAACAGCTACAACAGTCTGGTAAGTTCAGAAAATGACATCACTTTACTGTAATGCAGCCTTTAAAACCAGGAAAAGACAACACTTATACCATATTATGTTATTAAGAATTAAATCTAAGACGATATCTAGTCTCACATCACGATATCGATATAATATCGATATATTGCCTCATTAATAGATGTTAACAGTCCAGCTTTTAACACCTTCTAAACCAGTTTTGCACAAGTTTAAGACAAAAATTCACAGGAGAAAAATATTAATAGAGTTCTGTTTTTTTTTTTCACACTATAACATACATTTTCACTAACTTATACAGGTGTATGGCCATTATTCCCGTTATAACTCTTTTGCGCTCCTAATCACATTCCTGTTGCAATATTTGATTTTTGATTTTTAAATTGTGGGCACCTCTGCTACACTGCAGCATTTTAGTGTAGTGTTAAAGTGGCCGTGTCTCCCCAGTACCCTTATCAGTCCCTTTTGTAACGTTATGTGGGATCTTGAAGACTGGAGTCCTCTTTGGACTGAGTTGTGTTTTAATCCTTGCTGTCCATGTCATAACTGGAAGGTCACAGGTTCTCTCATGGCAACAGCTTGTGTGTCCCTTCCTGTCAAATTCGCCAAGCATAAAACGCCTCAGAGATATATCTAACAAGTCTTTTACTGTATGTAAAGTGGCATTTTAAGCAGTGTTAGCATGACAAACACAGAACACTAAAAAAAGCTGAATGTTTAAGTTCCACTGGTCCTATGCTGTGGATACACATCAGTTCCGGGGGTCTGTATAAGTCCTCCAGTTTTGTTGTACAACTGCCAACAGCTATTCACCTCTTAGCCAAGACTCTTTGTTTTCCTGCATCTATCTAGCAAGGTCACATTTCTTAAATGCTGAGCCTAGAAAAATGTTAAGCAAGGAAAACAAGTGTGCAGCCTGCCAGGGTTCAATGAACTTGCAAAATGCAAAATCTCTTCCACTGATCCCTCCACCCTCCCGTCCCTTCATTCCAAATTCTTTTTTGACTTGCATAGTGGTCTCACATCTTAGTCTTTGTCAAATAGTTTTGTCCCTGTATGATCATTTTTAAAATATTATAAATTGAAGTAATCCTACAGTTAAATCATCCACCAGTGGTATAGTTTATCAGAGTCACTGTGAATGATCTCCATCCCCGGCTTTATAACTTTTAGAAGTTTTAGAAAAGGCTGGTGCCATAATGGAGGTCTACCTGCAGTGTGCATGTACAGATAATGTGCAACATTAGGGGAAAAAATAGTTGCGATGTCTTGTTGGTCAATAGTAGTCCCTCGTCTGTAGCCTCTAGCCTCTTCTGCAGATCACTAAAATGTGTAGTTAATGTGAACACTAACTGTTCAAAGCAATATGGTGATGATTGGATACAAATGACAATCATACAAATCAAGTCAAGTCAGTTTTATGTACGTAGCCCAATATCACAAATTTGCATCAGGGCAGGTGTTAAAGTGCAAAAGATTATACATTTGTTGTCAGAAATTAGCCACGATGTCTCTGGGCCATTTCTGGCTTGGAGTTGGGGGCCCAACTAGCATCTGCATCACATCACCTAAAACCCCTTCATTATGAAATGACCTGTCACCCCTCCCCCTGTGATGATGTTGTATATCAACAGGACCCCGCTGGCCTTCATCACTTCTCATTTCCTCCCCTTCTCCCTTCTCCCCCAACAGTCTTCAGGAGGCTCTCAGCCAGGCCTCCCAGCCTTCTACTTCCCAGGTGAAAAGTCAGCCATCCAGAACCCCGTCCCAGGTGACCGTGCTGAGCGCAAGCGCCTCCCTGCTGGCCAGGAACGGAAGCACACACCTGGAGGGTTCTCAGGACAAGGCCTCAACGGTTGGCACTACCAGCCTGCAGGATGACTTCGGTAGGGAGCCCACGAAGACAGCCGAGATATTAAGATGAATGCATTTCTCATGGAGGAGTGTTGGATTGGTAGTTTGTGGGGAGGTGGATCCACATGACAGATTTTTTTGCGGGTATTGTTCCGGTTTCTATGCTTTGGTTAGAAAGTTGCTACAATGGCTTTGATTGTTTGGAATTGCTTGAAAAGAGCCGGTCATAGCTGAGCACTATTATCCACGGTCGGTGGACTGATGCAGTCGGTCAAAGCTGAGTGCAATTATCCATGCTCCATTTATCACTGTCTGTGATATTGTCTGTATCCAATACTTGACCTCACTTGGATGTTACTCTTTGGTCACATCATTCCTACCCCCACTGCTGACAACACGGGGTTACAGATTGTTGTTGATGCCTATACATAAACATTTTCCCACTGATATCCTTATCACTTCAGTGATTCCACACAGAAAAAACATTATAGGATTTGTAAGAGCCGTTTTAACGTGCTTCCTCTGAACTGGTGGTAAATGGATTACTGCTCCTACTTATAATTTGACCCAGAGCAGATGGCTATTATGGGAAACCTGGTGGTCTGAGTATACGTGCTTCTTATCTTCCCGAGTATTAATAATTCTCACTTAACTGCATAGGATTTCACTACTTTGACAGTATCTGAGTTGTTATGGACCCTGATGTCAGACATGGGTTTACTGAACACCTGTGCACAGTCGCTTTCAAGCGTCTTAAGAAAAGCTGTAGTTCTCTGAGGACTTTTTGAGGAAAAAAATGCATTGCACAAATTGAACTCGGGTCATGTTCTTATCAGACATCCTTGAATAAATATACTTTAATCCTGAAGTACATTTCAAAGCTCATAGGAATTCCTGAAAGGTAATTTATTTTATTTGCACGTTCATCTTTAGTTATAAAAAGGGAATATGCCTTCATTTTTGTCATTGGCAAACTGGAGGACATGAGTGTTTTGAGACTACGGATGGATCTTTTATTTTTATTCTTGTCATATTTTTTTTGGATTCACTGGACAATCCCTTTGGGTCATACTTTCTGTCTTTCTCTTGGCTTATTTATGTATCGACAACTCCCCACCTCGTTCCAGCTGAGCCTTCTTTTTCTCATTTCCCCCAAGCATTTTTAATAACCAAACTAAGGTGCAGCGTTACCATGGCAACTTTTTATTTTTTAATATTCCTCCTGGACTGTTAGAAACAATTCAGTATTTCAGCAATCTATTTAAGATTTTTCTTGCAATACCCATACACACAATAGTTTGGAAATGAAAAAAATAATATTGAAAAATTGTAAGTTGTATTCAAACAGAAGGTTGTTAAATGATGTCTGTTTGGGACTGTGTGTGTAGGATTTGTGGACATACTTGAAATAAGTCTTTCTGTTCAGGTTTTGTGACGTATTCTAGTTGTTGAGCTTCATGGCTACTACGTTTTATATCCTGATTTTATAAATTGCAATAAAGCTTCACTGAAGCAACAGGTGTACAATGGGAACAAGCTAACTGCTGTTGAAGGAAATCACAGACTCTTGCTCATCGCCTCTTCAGGAGGAAACCCATTCACTCAGTGATCCCATTAGCTGAGTTGAACACAATAATATTACCAAAGTTATCTAATTGCCTGCATGTAGTTTAATGAAATTATTCCCGCAGACAAAGTCACTCACTTTGCTTGTGATTTCCATGGACTGACTTTGCTTCTCTATCTTGTTGTCGTTGTTGTTCTCCAGGAAAGATCACGCCCTCCTTGTATGAGGCTGGCGGCTGTGACATGTCCCTGGTCAATTTTGAACCTGCAACCAGACGAGCCTCCAATAACATATGGTTAGTGTCAAACTGATATTTAATCACATTTGTTAAGTGGGATTTCAGATGATGGCCTCGTTTTTATTTTTTTTATTTTCTCACAATGTCTCTGTAAAACGAACTTAATCTAACGTCCGTATTGTTCTTGACTGGGAGCAGATCATTTAATTTACTGATGCATGTCATTTTGTGTCCTGGTCAGTTATACCTAGTTGTTGCAGAAGCATACCTGAGGGCTATTTCACAAAACCAGGATAAGGGATTAAGCCGGGATTTCCCAGTTACCCTGGCTCAATTTAGCCTTGACTCAGTTTCGCAAAAGCAGAGGCACCGAAGTTACCATGGAGATGTATTCCGTACAGCTAGCCTGCTCCTGACCAGGCTAAAAGCCAGGATGTATTAATCCTGGAGCCTTTTTTGTTCACTCTGCAGTGGTTTTACCCTATTGTTATCAGCCTGCATTAAAATACAACAGGTGCATATTGCTGTTCAGTTAAGTCCTGTTATTATTTAAAGTTGTGACCATTCTTTTTTATAACTATTCATGTGACACTGTTACTGTTATATTGCTGTATGAAAACGGCTATTCATATTGTTGTTAGAAGTTTGGTGAATGTATTACGGCAAAGAAAAGACTGATACAGTTGCCAAATGTGTTTTTTTAAATGAAGTCTGGTATATAATATATAAAGTGCTGTACATGTGTTTCTATAGTGGACCAATGCACCTTAAATTATTTTAGTTGATTCATTTCTTTTTTGTATTCTTTAACAATAAAGGATTCAATAAATTGGCATTCTTGGCACACAATTTGTGTTGTCCAGTAAACTGGGAGTATAATTTGGGAGGATTGTACAATTATAAAAACCTTTCCTAATCGTACAATCCTCCTTAATGATCGTCTTAGTTCACTGAACCAATAACTATATAGTGAGAGGCTACTGTACATTCATGTAACAACAGAGAGAGGACACCTCAATGGTTTTTTACCTTACATTTTGCTGGGGGGGAAATAACTGATGAATATCACTCTGTTCCATTCATGTTTACAGTGTGCATTATATTTATCACTTAATTATCTTTATAGTTTCTAGATTTTAGAGTCAAATTTCTTCAGTGTCTTTCTTTTCTATGTCCATATATACGAGGGAGCAAAGCATATGATATGTAGAGAAGGAAACTCGGCCTCTGTTATTTAAAAAAAAAAAGCGTGGCAGATAATAGCGGACCGACTGAAAAAAAAAAATATATATACATTTATGAACTACTGCTCTTAACTGAAACCATTCAATGAGTCACTTGTCATTTGCAAAAATGAACAGTTGTACACTTTTTTTATTATCATTAAAAGCGAGCAGTGGAAGTTAATGACTTAGGACATTTATATTTTAGCCCATGAGAGAGAGGGAGAAACAAGATATTTACACATCATATTCTAGTGATGTAGAAAATGGATCTTCATGGTAAATTTCCTGAGGAAAATTATCTTCTGCTTACTTTTAAGGCAAAGAATACAACGGTTAATTTGTGCAAATGATTAGTAGCCTAATCCTTGAATGGTATGATTATGACGGTTTCAATTCAGAGCAGTGGTCAGTTAATGTATATTTTTAGGCTACTTACGCATGCATTCATCAGAGCGGCCGTGTTTTTCTTTTTTTTCTTTTTTTAAATTTTTTTTTTTACAAATAATGTGTTTCACATTATCATACTTCCACAAGAAGCTGCTGCTCACTCTGTGTAAAGTATGAACAATGCGTATTCTCCATTTTAGCATCAATAAATCTGTGATCGACCTCGCGGTCTGTTAAGGAAAGCCGTGAACGCGCATCTATCCGAAATACTTCAGCCAGCCTGAGGCCTCCTCAGCCTGGCTTGGCTTTCGTGAAACGCACCAAACCAGGTCTCCAGTTCTCCTGGATTTATAAATTCTGCTTTTGTGAAACAGCCCCCAGGTAATGAATATAGTAGAGCAGGGTTCTCCCTGTCTTTTTAAGGCACCCGAGCCGTTACGGTCACCACCTAAGCCAAATGAACGTGACTAAATGATGTAATGATTGTAGTTGGACTTCTTTAGCAAGTTTTGTCTTGCTTTTTGAGTGTTATTTATTTATTATCTGCTCTAGCTTTTCCAACGTTTTAGACACAGATATGGTAATAATAACGGTCCAAAACGATGTGAAAAGAGACACAAAACTACCACAAAGGGACACAAACCGACAACAAAGAGACGCCACAAAGAGACACAATATGTATGGGGAAATTGCATTTTTTATTGATTTATTTTTACTTTTTTATTGAAAATCTTTCTTGAGGAAGTACACCCATTCCGATTTTAAATTTGACCTTTTACAAATTGCAAAACAATTCTTGTCATTTGCAGATTTGGAGACCATAGTACATGCTTAAATAATGCTTGGTCAACACATTTTCAATGTGCTCAAAAACAATCAACTGACCATACTTTACCTGAGTTTATCTGAATGAACACCAATTCTTTTTTTCTTTCATCACATTTTGTCCAGTAATCAACCTGGATCTTTTTCTGGAGTTTGGTGTTGCATATCTTGCAATTCTTGGTGCAGTCACTTCTCCTCTGGCTGCATTGGTGTGTGACATGGCTTTGAAAAAAACCAAACCATAACCGTACAAAAGCAAAGCACATAGCCTATTGGCTATTTAGTTTGAGGTCACCAGAAAATAAATCACGATTTAATACAGTAAGTGCAGCAGATGCTTTTCTCTCATCAGTGTGCTCATTTTATCTAATGCCCTGCAGGGACACTGACTCCCACCTCTCCAGTTCTACCTCAGTTCGCTTCTACCCTCATGACCTGGTGAGTAGCCAACGTGTGTGTGTGTGTGTGTGTGTGTGTGTGTCTTGTGTGTTGTATGTGTTTTCTTTCTCCTCTGTGTGTCTGTTTTGCACATTTCTGCATATTATTTTTGGCAATCATGATTGTCAGTTTGAACAGTTTTCTTGCTGTGTTGGCTGTTGCTCCCCTCTCCCTTTTCTTGCCCTTTCTTGTTACCTCAGAGCAGAGACGAATCATATTACACCAATTTTAAAATCGCTACACTAGCTACCAGTTGGCTCCTGAACCAATTTAGAAAATTCTCTATTGGTTTTCAAAACCCTTTACAGCCTCTATTATATGACGAAGAAAGGTGTTTTTGATCATCCGTTGCTGGCTTTTTAACAATTTTTGAAACAAGAATCCAGATGGCTGGGCGTGGGTGGGTGGTGGTAGTACAGTCTTTATCCTGTGTAACAGCCAAAATCAAACACCCTTAGTGGTTATTTTGGAAAAAACCAAAAACATTTCACAACATTTTATCGACTCTTAACTAACTCTTAGTATTCACTATCTTTTTTTATTCACTTTTTTATAAATCTGTTTACTGCTCTTATTTAAAATGCCATTTGTGAAATACTTTGAGTTGTGTCATCGGTCAAAAATGACTGACCGTGAGACAGATCTCCCTCCCTCAGATCCGTCTGAACCGTCTGCTGACGATGGACCCAGAGCTGCTGGAGCAGCAGGATGGAGATCTGAGCCCAGAGCTCCAGGATGCGCCGCTGGGACAAGAGGACCCCGCAGCCACCGCTGCTGCCGGCAAAGCCAGGCAGTACTACCGCTTGTGGCTTCTGCCCTTCCTGTGGGTCGGCCTGCACTTTGACCGGCTCACCCTGTTGGCACTATTTGACAGGTGAGACAGCCCAGACATTTGTCATTAGTTTGAGCTAAATATTTCCTTAGCATAAGGCAGCTTTATGCTTAGGTGCCACCGAGTGACACAGGGAGTTTGTCAAACTTCATTGCCCATGAATTATGTGTTGCGATTATGTTGCGATATATATTATATACTGTATAAGTTCCACTTTCCGACTGATAAAAAGCAAGAGAAACAGAGGTACCCCTAGACTCCTAGAGCAACCAATTCCAAACAGATTAACCAACCCTACTTTAAACTCACAAAGTTGTACAGGTTTCTTTAATGTCTCATTTCTCTGCAGGCTGTTCAATGTAAAGGTGAATCGGATACTCTTTTATATTTACCTCAGTCTAAGCTTTATAAACTTGGAGTGTATCAACAGAAATCACTCTTGGGATTGTACAGACCTTCTTTATGTGAAATTTTGGACATTATCTGTATCAATTTGAAGCCTTGTCTCGCCTGTGGCTCATTGACAATGCAGCTGTAAGGCTCCTCACAGTCTGGCACCAAAGAGAAAAAACCATATCTACTAGTGAAACAAAGCTAGTTTAGATCTTAAACCTCTTCAGCCCCTATTCCGGCTTCAAGCCCCTCCAAATTACAGACCAGTCACTCTATGCTCCCAGTTAAAGTGTCATTGAGCATGTTTTGTTGTTGTCCCACTGGAACAGTTTGCCCACAAACTGTCGGATGCACTCGTAAGCTGAAATTTCTCCATTGCGTTCCAGGAACCGTGAGGTTTTAGAGAACGTGCTGGCCGTACTGCTGGCTGTCCTGGTGGCCTTCCTGGGTTCAGTGATGCTGGTCCACGGCTTCTTCACTGACATATGGGTCTTTCAGTTCTGCCTCGTCATTGCAAGTTGTCAGTATTCCTTACTGAAGGTGAATACTTGAGTTTACAGCACAGCATTGCTAGACTTGACCTGAAAAAGTGAAACAGGGAACCACTGTTACAAAAGAAGCAATTGATGCTCAAAAATGATTGAATGCTTTATACTTACTCTGAACTATTTCTAATAAATTAGCAACACATGTTTGCTAGAAGTTGGTCAAGACATTGAGTGTAAAATAGTCAACATTATTGGAGAATTCACCTATGTCTTTGTGTATTGGCAGAGTGTTCAGCCAGACTCCTCTTCCCCTCGACATGTAAGTATAACACTCTTTAACACTCTTCTTGAATTTGCTCTGTGTGATGATCATTGAATTCCTGGTTAGCCCACACAGTGAACAACCAAAGGTCAGGAGTGCAAAAAAAAAAATAGCACTTACTGTAGACAACAGAAAATAAAATGGCCTTTACACTTTAACGTCAGACTGACGGTAGACAAATAATCAATTTCCTTCCATCTATAATATGACCTGTAGTTATTATTCAGTATTTATTTTTTTTTCTTCTGTTTGTGTTGTGGTTCTAGAAAATGATGTTGCATTTCCCCCCGCGAGTCTGTGTGTTCCTCCCTCCCTTTGCGTCAGTAGCCTGCGTCTTTTATTTAGCAGCTCCTCAGCTATCGGCACAAGCTTTAAATAGCCGGCCAGAGTTTAGACCACAGCTCACTCTCTCACTCTGTGTCTGTGTCTCCCTTTTCTGTCCCTCTCTTTCCTCCTCTGCCCCTCGTGTCGTCCCCTTTTCCTTCCCCTCATCTCACCTCTAGGACTTCTTTCCTTCCGTTTCCACGACATCGTTGACACATTTTAAGCAAACCGGGTCTAGTTTATCTGGCTGCTGGTGCGTGAACTGTCAGGACTCCCTTCAGTGAGAAAGCAGGACAGCTCGTAGCCTCTTGGGTTGACACCTGCACACTGACACACAGACGTACAATCTCCCTCTCTTGTGAAACCTCACACTCAGTGCTATTTCTGTTTATACCTTTGTCACTGTACCCGAGGCTCATGCGACACTGACACCACAGACTGACTTCTTTCTTGTGAGAATGATTATTTTATTGAGCTTTTTTGTCAGTGAGGGTTATTCGTTGCATACTTTTATCCACAGTGTATCATGGGGGCATACATTTTTAGTGTTGTAAGGGCATGGTGGGAATTGACCCAATTTTGGCAGTTTCATGCGCCAAAAATAACAGGAGAGCCACTTGTATTTAGGGCTGCACGATATGAGGAACATATCTCATTGCGATTATTTAGACTGATATTGTGATTGCGATATGATTCATGATATTGGAGGGAATGATCATTTTTGTGTCATTATTCTCTATTATTTTTTTTAAGATTATTTTTTTGGGCATTCCCGCCTTTAATGGACAAGACAGCTAGGTGAGAAAGGGGAGAGAGAGAAGGGGGAAGACATGCTGGAAATCATCACAGGTCAGATTCGAACCCTGGACCTCTGCGTCGAGGCACACACCTCTCAGTATATGTGCGCCTGCTCTACCAACTGAGCCAACCCGGCCGCTCATTATTCTCATTTGCATTGAAAAATATTAAAATAATAATAAAAAATAAAAAAAATGAATATGATTATAGTGTGATTTATGCAAGGATCAGATATTTTCTCTTTAGTCTGTAGGATAGGATTTTTAGACCGGGACGTCTCTGTAGCACCACAATACTTCATTCAGAATGGTTTGACACATATTTTGCCTTTTTTTTTAAAAAGATTATTTTTTTGGGCATTTCCACCTTTAATGGATAGGACAGCTAGGTGAGAAAGAGGAGAGAGAGGGGCAAGACATGCAGGAAATTGTCACAGGTCGGATTCGAACCCTGGACCTCTGCGTCGAGGCATAAACCTCTAATTATATGTGCGCCTGCTCTACACACTGATCCAACCCGGCCACACATATTTTTGCCTTTAACAAATATTGCCCCCGCCCCCTGCAATTTGGATATTGCACTAGTCCATATTGCGATTTGGATACTGTACTATACTGTACTTGAATAAATGTTATTTGCAGTTCGGTATTTTACCCTTTTCTTTCTTATTTAAAATGTACAAGGCTGCATGTTCTGAATATTGAGCTGCACCGGACCAGCTCTTTGGAAATGAACCATTTGTATCATCATAACCATGTCCCTGCAGGGCCATAATCGCATCATAGCATACAGCCGGCCTGTCTACTTCTGCCTGTGCTGTGGCCTCATTTGGCTGCTCCACTGCGGCAGCCTGAGGACCACTTCATCCCGCTTCACCCTCTATGGAGTCGCACTCACCAGTTCCCTGGTCCTCGCCTCTGCCAGGGACCTTGTCATCGGTAAGTGCACAGCCCTGTGGCATTAACATGCACAGGGATAATATTGTTTTTTCAAAACAAAGTGCCTAAGAGAAAATTCAAACGTGCCTAACAATAAAACAACAGAAATGATCAGGGAAATACCCAGAAATTAAAAGGGCCACAAAAGAGAAAGATCACTTAATGCAAAAATAAATGCTACTTTATAAAAAAACAAAAAAAAACAGGTTGAGATTGCTGGTAGAGGTTTAGGTACATATGGGTACAAAAGCTGTACGTATGCATGTACAATGTATGCTAGAAGTAAAACCTTTCAAATAAATTCTAAAAATCAACAGAAAGCCAATGCAAAATGGCTGAAATGGTAGAGATGGGGTCTTTCTTATGTGTTCCTGTTAGGACTAGGAAGCAGGTTTTGCCACTCAGGCAGCGAGAAATACAATAGTCAGTTCTGGAAAAGATGAACGCATGAATACCTTTGTCCAAGTCAGAAAATGATGAAAAAATGAAGAAATTTTTTTCTTCTTTTAAACAATATAAAGTAGCTGGAGTACCTTACTAACATGGCCATCAAGATTATAATCAAAGAAGCTCCTATATGTCTGGAATCGGCAATTTATGCAGCGAAAGGCTGATTATGCATTGAATTATGCGATCGCATAATCGCATTTTTCTGGAGGGACTGGTTTTACGTCACCGCTGAGAAAGGACAACAGCAGCGTTCAGCAGCGTTCAGCAGCGTTCAGCAGCGTTCAGCTTTGGAGACAGAGAGGACTGCTGCAACAGGTGAAGGCATGGCTGAAAACCCGAAGACGCGTCCACGAAATGTTTCAGTCAGTGATTGCACTGCTAAGAAACCACCTACACGTTCACCAGAAGGACTAGAATCCAAAAAAAGAAAGTGACAGATGGACCGACCCCATTTCAGTTGCATAAAAATTACAAGATAATTAAGTCTTCTGAGGAGTCCATCATGATTTTTAAATGCTCTGTGTCCTCCGTGATTTGACGGGATAAACTGCGTGGTTGGAGGGGTGGTGCGTGATCACCAAAGGCTTGTATCATGTGGACGCGCCCACACTGTTGTTGTCATTACTTAGAATTTCTCATTGGGGGGGGAAGACAGAAACTACGCACTATAGCTTTAAGATGAAAAATGTACAAACTAATCAGCGTTTTACTTTGTCACGCTTTCACCTTGTGTGTGTGTGTGTGTGTGTGTGTGTGTGTGTGTGTGTGTGTTTGTGTGTGTTTCTCCCTCCCTGCAGTCTTCACCCTGTGTTTTCCCATCATCTTCTTCGTGGGACTGCTCCCGCAAGTCAACACATTCGTCATGTACATCTTTGAGCAGCTGGACATTCATGTGTTCGGGGGCAATGGTGAGTGGCTTGTAGATGCACACAAAGTCTCTGCAGGGGTGACTTTGCCCTCTACAGAATGACACAACAGGCACTCACACATTCTTGCCTTTGCATATTATGACATAAGAGGCCAAAGTGCTGATTTGCATTCTGTCTGGCCTGGTTGCCTGTCGGGGGTTGCGTGGTGTTTATTGCTGACATCCTTCTCTGTGCTCTCTGCAGCCTCCACAAGCCTTCTGTCAGCGCTGTACAGCATCCTGCGCAGCATCGTCACCGTCGCTCTGCTTTATGGCTTCTGCTACGGAGCTCTGAAGGTGAGAGCACAGCCAACTGAGCATCTAGATCTAATCTAGATGCAATATAATCCGCTAGATATCATCGAACTGTAATCCAAAAAGAAATCTGGGGACGGAAATCCATTCTAAGTGTACTTTAAAACTATGTTCTCTACAGCTAGTAAAAAGTACTATATTTTAACCACCGCTTCAGTTTCAAATAACAAGACGTCCAGAAAAAAAATTTGAGGAGTTTTGAATTCAGTGATACGTAGTAAAAGTTTTTTTCTTTAACCAATCTTTTTGCTGTTTTGGAGTGTTACCAACATTTTTCAGCAGCTGCATCTTAAACCTGCGGTATCTGCTAACTACCAATATCTGAATTAATAAAAATGTCTGTATTGTGGATGTAAACAAAAGCTCAGCTATTCAAACTGATTAAAAATAAGAAGTATGAACGCCTGGGTAGCTCACCTGGTAGAGTGTGCACCCATATACAGAGGCTTGGTCCTTGATGCAGCGGCCGCAGGTTCGATTCCGACGTGCGGGCCTTTGCTGAAGGAACGTACAGCTGAAGCTGTGTGTGTGTGTATATGTATGTGTGTGTTTGTGTGTGTATATATATATATAGCTAAAAGTATTGGACAAATTAATATTTCAACCTAATGTTGGATTCCATATCTATTTCCTACATCCATTGTAGTTGGTAGAAAAATAGACGATGTATGTATTAAATATATTAATACCTGACCTTGTCATTATCTGTGTCTTAGGAGACCTGGGAGCCTCAGCACATCCCTGTGTTATTTTCTGTGTTCTGCGGCCTCTTGGTGGCAGTGTCTTACCACCTGAGCCGGCAAAGCGGCGACCCTTCTGTCCTAATGTAAGTTCACTGCCTCACACAACAAACCCCAATACTCCTAGATAGTATTTGAAGCATCTGAGTTGTGTTGAGTTCTCAAAGAAAGAAATATCAAAGTGACGTTGCAATATCTGCCTTAGTGTGTGCTTAAACATTCTAGCACTGATGGGTATTATGTGGTGAACTCACCCATCTGGCACATAAACAGGCAAACACTGTTCATCAAAAGAATTTTCCATTCCGTTTTTTTTTTTTTTTTTCCAACCTGGATTGGATTGTATTTTCCTATGTTTTTGTGTCTAAGTGATGAATGGAAACAACAATTTATGACATTGGTCCAGTATTAAGCAAGAGCGCTGCAGTCAGGAGTCAGCGAAACAAGCTACAATGTAAGTTAATAGGGCAGTGTTCAGCGACTGCGGTCTGTGGTGGACAACTTCTCTCTCTGGTGCAGGGATAACCACCTAACCCTGAACATCTCTAAAACCAAGGAGATGATCATAGATTTCAGGCGCTCCTCCACCAACTCCACCAACCCCCCTGCTCTTCAGGTAGATGACCAGACAATAGAGAGATCTTCAAGAAATGTCGTCAACACCTGTACTTTCTTCGGAAGCTACGACGACTGCAGGCCAACGAGTCAGTACTCCAATCCACCCTCACCTTCAGCATATTGGCATGGTTTGGTTCCCTGACATGAGTTGAACAAATGTCCCCTCAACAGAATCATAAAAATGAGCGGGAAGATCATTGGACAACCCCAGATCACTCTCACAACCACATCTGAGAAACAGGCCATCAGCAAAAGGAAACCCATCATATCGGACCCCACCCATAATCTCAATAACCAGTACCACCTGTTACCTTCAGGGAGGAGATTCCGTTCCCTTCCTCTACGATCCAAACGAGCCATGTCCACCTTTGTGCCAGCATCCATCAGACTGTTGAACAAACAAAAACGTTCACAAAAGTGCTCGTTTTGCCACTGACGGGCTCAGATTAATATTCTAAGTGTCCGACAACATTATGGAAAGGATTTCTAAGGAAGTCAACCTTTTTGTTAAAGAATAAGATCCTTTTTTTTTTTTTTTTTTAAACATAACATCTGCGAAATTGCGTTCACTAAACCCACCAGACTCCATGTAAATAAACAGTAATTTTAGCTCGCTAAAAGTATTGTATTTTTTAATGGAGTCTGGTGGGTTTTAGCGGTAGTGATCTCAGAGCTGTTTCTGGTTAAACAGAAAGGTCTTAAAGAGGTTTTTAAAAGGTCGATCTCTGTAGAATAATAATCTGAGCCTGTCAGTGGCAAAAACAGCACTTTTAATTAGTCTAACTGACGATGCACATTCGCCCTAAAGGGTGATACATTGCACCTCGGTCTGTGGCTGCCGGGTCACAGCGTTCTCGTTTAATACTGGGCCACTTTCAAGGATTGTTGTTCCAATCAGTCACTTACACACAAAAACATTGGAAAATAGGGTCCAGGTTGAAAACCCTAAATAACCCTTTTAACAGTGAGTGGTTATACATTCCCTCTGAGATAAATCACCCTCAGGAGATTCATGGTATGTGAACCAGCTGATAGTTTTGCTTTTTGCTTTACAGCTCACTGATACAGTCCAAGATTGTGCCCAATATAAAAGACAAGAACCCGGAGGACCCTCTGTCAGAAGTACAGGACCCTCTACCTGAGAAGCTCAGGGCCTCAGTGGTGAGTTGGCCTTCTTTGTTTATCTAATCAAAGCCAGGATTGGACAATTGTACTGGAACTGGGATTGTCGTTGGAAAATCTAATAAGTATACACAAGGTTCAACGTTAATGGTTCTTTTTACTTGCCCAGTCAAGCAACTGGGTCAGAAATTTACTTGCCCAAATTCAATTTTTTCTTTATCATTTTTCCAGTTCGCATACATCTCTTTTTAGGGGCAAATGCGAGTGAAATACTCGCGCTGTAATGCTAATGTATAGCAGTTTCCACAGCATTTCAACTGAAAGGTTGCTCCGCCAATCTGTTATGATCCGATGTGTTTAATTCTTTTTTTCACCACTCACCACGCAAGTGAGTTGCTAGATTTACTAGCCCGACGTGGCATTTTACTTGCCCCGGGCAATCAGGCAGTCCTTATTGTTGAGCCCTAATACAATTACATTAGTTAAAGCTGCTGTGATCTTTTTTTTTTCTAATCCCATCCCCATTGTGTGTTATTGAATGCACAGAATGAGCGTCTGCAGTCTGACCTGATCGTCTGTGTGGTCATTGCAGTCCTTTACTTCGCCATCCATGTCAGCACAGTCTTTATTGCACTGCAGGTACAGTCAATATGTTCTTATTAATG
Source organism: Sander vitreus (assembly GCF_031162955.1). Lineage (NCBI taxonomy): Eukaryota > Metazoa > Chordata > Actinopteri > Perciformes > Percidae > Sander > Sander vitreus. The sequence goes on along the minus strand of NC_135874.1, from coordinate 6,338,173 downwards.
AAACGCTGACAAGTAAAGATCAAATGTGACGTCTGGCACTTTGGGAAACAAAGAAACGACAAAATGATTTCACAAATGGTTGGCTGGTCTTATGCGTGCAGACAGATGCTCATTATGCATAATGATTCATTTCTACTGTCTCTGTACTCCCCCAGCCTTTCCTCAGTTATGTCCTGTATGCACTGTTGGGAACGGTGGGGTTGCTCACTCACTACCTGCTGCCTCAAGTTCGCAAGCAGCTGCCCTGGTACTGCTTCTCTCACCCTCTGCTCAAAACTAAGGAGTACTATCAGTTTGAAGTCAGGGGTAAGTATGCTGGATCACATATAACAACCAACCAAAGCAGCTTTAAGTATCACTTGTGTGTGTGTGTGTGTGTGTGTGTGTGTGTGTGTGTGTGTGTGTGTGTGTGTGTGTGTGTGTGTGTGTGTGTGTGTGTGTGTGTGTGTGTGTGTGTGTGTGTGTGTGTGTGTGTAACCTGGGAATACACTCTGTGTGTGTGTGTGTGTGTTGTTTTTGTCTATTCAGCCAGTCAGTAACTTTCTATGCAAGATCATTTTTTCCCCATGTTGGTGATAATAGACACTTGTGTCAAACAAATAGATATATTTATATATTAGATATAATAAAATAGAATCTCATATTTAATATAAATTGCCAACATCAACAAAGAAGGTTGGAAAATTTGACTATTTGTCTTGGTTGTCTATGTTTTTGGATTCTCCCGGATAGTTTCTCCTCTTAACTCCTTTTTCTTTTTATTTATTCATTGTTAATGTTAATTATTGTGCATGTGTGTGTGAAGCACTTTGTAACTGCGTGTTTTTTGAAGTGCCATATAAAAGAAGTGTTACTTACCTACTTACTTCCTTACTTACTGTATCTCCAATATGATGTCGACTAAATTTCAAAACATTTTCAAAATGGTCTTTCCTGTCAGATGCTGCTCATGTGATGTGGTTCGAAAAGCTTCACGTGTGGCTGCTGTTTGTGGAAAAGAATGTTCTTTATCCACTCGTCATCCTTAATGAGCTGAGTGGCAGCGCCAGAGAGCTCGCCAGTCCAAAGAGACTTGACACAGAGTGAGGATTCTTTCTAGTTTTCAACATCTTTGTATCTCTTTTTGTATCTTTCTCCTTTTCCTCTTTGATTGTTGTACCATGTCTTAGGCCGCTTGCACACTGCCTGCGTGGCGTGAGCGTGGCGTTTCTGTCGCGTGGCGGCTGCGTGGCATTTTCTCTGTCTTTGCACACCAGAAACGTGTCTGACGCGTCTGTACACATGTATGTTTCCCATTGATTTACTGCACTCGAGCAGTATACTTCATGTTAAACATAAATATAGACTGATCTGATTACAGCAAAGACAACGTCGGCAGTATTGACGGCAAAATAGGCTCCAGAATATTTCGTTCTGTATTGACAGGTGCAATATTTGAAAATCGATTATTATTATTATTTATTTTTTAAAATTACATTTAGATCTGCATTTATGTCAAAACCTAGAGATATTCAAACATCAAAATGCCATTTATTAAATGTATTCGTGTCAAAATGATATATAAACAGCTTTTCGTATTCTATTTTGCCTGGAAACGCTTCCAACACGCTTGCGTGTTGCGTAAAAATAGCCGTCGGTCCTGTTTCTAGCACGCACGCGTTTTCTGCGCCTGAGACGTGCGTGTCACGCAGGCAGTGTGCAAGCTCTAACCTGTTAACATGGGAGCCGAAATAAAAACGGACACGCCACGCAGCTGACACGCTCACGCCACGCAGGCAGTGTGCAGGAGGCCTTATTTGTATAACTTTAATACAACCATGAGTAGAGGATCATGTTCTTCACTAGCATACTGCACTATACTGAATATTACATCAGCATGAATCCAGAAACTGTAAAGGCGTACTCATATTCACGTTCTTGTAAAGAGTTAAAGACAATTGGGGGGGGCTAGACTGGCTCTGTCCAAAGGTAAAAAACAAAATCTGCTTACCAGCACCTTTCATTTCATATCTCATGCAGATCTCATTTGTCCATACGAAATCCAAATTGTATAAAAACTAATTGTGGTTTTATGGTGTTGCAGATTAACTTATGAACAAAATGATGAACTATTCCCTTAATTGTCCAATAGTTTACAAATACAATATGGCAAATTATTTTTGAATCGTAAAAAGAAAAGAAATGCTTAACTGGTTTGAACAGGATTTAGTGTCAACACTTAGAAACTCTACAATGTTTGACTCGCTACCCTAACACGCTAACGTTATCTCAACCTGTCCTCCAGGGTGGGCGCTCTGATGATCACAGTGGCAGGCCTGAAGCTGCTGCGTTCCTCCTACAGCAGTCCCACCTACCAGTATGTGACAATCCTCTTCACCGTCCTCTTCTTCACCTTCGACTACCGCCATCTGTCCGAGACGCTGCTGCTCGACCTCTTCGTCATGTCCATCGTTTTCAGCAAGGTGAGAGGAATACATAACGAGTTGGACATCTTGCGCTGTTCTGATTCTGTACAAGGCACATCATGCATGCACATATTTAATCATTTAAAATACTGTAAGCATTACATACTGCCCAGTTATTTTTGTACTGGTCAAAGTATAACAGTATTTTTATTATGCAATCAAAGGATTTTGTAGTTAAAGGCTGCTTATATCTGTGCGGTTATCTATACTGAAGTTTGCTGCGTTTCTTTTTCAAGTACTGCATTTTTTTTTTTTTAACAGATGTGGGAGTTGTTCTACAAGTTGCACTTTGTCTACACCTACATCGCCCCCTGGCAGATCACATGGGGCTCAGCCTTCCACGCCTTTGCTCAGCCCTTTGCCGTGCCTCGTATCCTTTCACCGCTGTCTTTTATCGCAACATATACTGTACACTCAGTCACCAATTTCTTGAGTAGACCTGTACCACAGCGGAACTGCTAGTAGAAAGTAGCTTTGGCGTTTCAGAGAGGTGTTGACTCCAATTCATTGTCATTTTTGAGGCCGTAGTTGTCGGTGGTGTTGGGTTGGTCTGCGCTGTGTTGAGATGTGTTTTTAGTGTTGTGTTATTGTCCCCCTCATGTACGGAGGTGAGGGTGGGAAAAGCATAAGGATCCCTTTTGTGGCTCACTATCATCAGTGTATCTAAATGTACGGCATTTTATCAAGCTCAATTTCATCACACAGGCAACAGATGTTGCGTACAGCAAAGCACACATATATTTCCAAGTTATCCTTGACCCCAGCCCCTCCAGACTCTGCCATGCTGTTTGTCCAGGCTGTAGTGTCAGCAGTCTTCTCCACGCCCCTCAACCCCTTCTTGGGCAGTGCCATCTTCATCACCTCCTACGTCCGTCCCGTCAAGTTCTGGGAGAGAGACTACAAGTAGGGGAAACATTTTTTTAAAATACTATTCCACGTTCAAATCGAATACCATTTCTGCGAATTCGCTTCTGAAATGTGTGATTTAAAAAAAAAAAATGTATTTTCTCTGTTTGTAGCACCAAGAGAGTGGATCACTCCAACACTCGGTTGGCCTCTCAGCTGGACAGAAATCCCGGTGAGGACATAGTATTACATTTTCAAATCATTTCAAGTTGATTTCTCCATTCAACATTTATTTTGGCAGCACAAAGGATTTGAAATAACTGTTCTCCGCACTGTTACTTGTGTTTACGTTGACATTCCTCATTTCTTGTGCCTAGCAAGAAATCCAAAGGTGCCATGACAATTTCCTTTAGACAAATTAGGAGAATCTATGGTCTTACCTCTGTCATCCTTTTACTGTATGATTTTAGGCTAAAAGAACAAGTGTATTTTACAAGAAACTGCTTTAAATCCTAAGTTTATTCCAGTGATATCAGACTGAACATACAATGCAAGTATGTGCGTTTTACTAACCTGCCCTTCTTTTTTCCCCTCTTCAGGCTCTGATGACAACAATTTGAACTCCATCTTCTACGAGCACCTTACCCGCTCCCTGCAGCACAGCCTGTGTGGAGACCTCCTCCTGGGCCGATGGGGCAACTTCAGCACCGGGGATTGCTTCATCCTGGCCTCCGACTACCTGAACGCTCTGGTGCATCTTATCGAGATCGGCAACGGCCTGGTCACCTTTCAGCTCCGAGGGCTGGAGTTCAGAGGTGAGAGAAGGTCCATGTGTGACACACAAAATGAAGAACGTGGTAACAAATGTGTCTGGAGTTGTGATTATATGACACCGTACTGTAGCTAATGCGATCAGCGTCACTAGGTATTTGCTAAGTAATTCAAGTACTGATCAGGATTGATTTGCACCAGCTATTTGTTAGTCCATCACTAAGTTTGTGTCCTCCCTACGTTCTTGGTAACAACTAGCAAGTTTCAAACTACTAGCTCAGACACAAGGTCTAATGATGCATCTCAGTTTAGTAAATCAGTAAAGACATAAGTAATGTATTAGTTGGTTCCTAGGAAACACCTGTAGCACCGTCCAATCAAAAAGCAGTCAACTATGTAAACAACAAGTCACCGTAGCATCACAAGCTGTAACATAACTATCCAAAAATAACCGCTGTGGGGCGAAATGAAATATTAGAGTGAACTTATAAAGCAAAGGTTCCCAAACTGGGGGGAGTTATAATGGGGGCTTTGAAGCTTGGAAGGGTCAAAAATATTTGTATCTACTTTGTATACCATTTATATATTAATGAAGGTATGACTTTGTTTTATGTATGTATATTTGCATTCATGGAGAGATATCATATCCATGCAGTGATAGGAGGGATAGTAGTATACAGCTGTTAAAACATAATAAAATATATGCCACACTGGTGTCGGATCAGTACTCTGTATCAGCCGATACACAAGTTCAGGTATCAGAATCGGTATCAGGAAGCAGAAAATGGTATCGGGCCATCTCTAATATATGAATATATATATATAAAAAGAATATATATATATATATATTCTTTTTATTTTCGGACGGCTCAGTGGGAAAATTAGATTTCCTCTCACTTTCCAAGTTGTCATAGTTGCTGTACAGTTTACAGAAACAACCTGGAGTCTCCACATAAAGACTTTACACAGTAGTATTCTGTCTTTGTGAATCTGTTGATGTTTCCCTCCGTAGGAACTTACTGCCAGCAGAGGGAAGTGGAGGCCATCACTGAGGGGGTGGAGGAAGACGAGGGCTGCTGTTGCTGCGAGCCGGGCCACCTCCCTCACATCCTGTCCTTTAATGCTGCCTTTGGACAGCGCTGGCTGGCCTGGGAGGTGCTGGTCACCAAATACGTGCTGGAGGGCTACAGCATCACTGATAACAGCGCCGCCTCCATGCTGCAGGTGTTCGATCTACGACGCATCCTGACCACCTACTATGTCAAGGTAAGTGGGAGCTAGCTGTTAAAAAGAAGGTGTAGTGGGGCGCCCTGGTAGCTCACTTGGTTGAGCGCGTGCCCCATAAACTAAGGCTCAGTCCTTACCGCTGTGGCCCATAGCTGCATGTCGTCCCTGCTCTCTCTCTCTCCCCCCTTTCCGCTCCAGCTATTCTATCAAATGAAGGCAAAAAAAATCTCATTTAATCTAAAGTTAAAGAAGGAACAAGGGGTAACTTTTATACTAAAATATCTTTTTATTCAGCAGTTATTTTTCACATACGTTACATTTTTACATTCAAAGCTATTTTTCATAGCCTTTACAAATGTGCATGCAGTGTCGGAGTTATTAGACAAACAAATAAAGTAATAGGCACAGATGTGATATTTAAGCAGGATAACGAACATAACAAAGACCTATCTATATGAAGGTGTAACTTTCATATTATTTACATATGATCTAAATGCGTCATCCCTTCCTGGTCTCAGGGTATCATCTACTATGTGATCGCTTCCCCCAAACTGGAAGAGTGGCTGGCTAACGAGACCATGAAAGACGGCCTGCGGGGATGTGGAGAGAGGAACTACGTCGACCTGGATCCCACCTTCAATCCCAACATCGACGAGGACTATGACCATCGACTCGCAGGCATCTCCAGGGACAGTTTCTGTGGAGTCTACCTCGGCTGGATCCAGTACTGCAACTCCCGGAGGGCCAAGGTAATTGTGGATTCTTCAAATCAAATCAAAAGAACTTAATTTTTCCCGTGAGGGAACTTCATTTGTGGTCAGGCACATTCAGACACAACATACAACAACATCAATCAATCATTTTTTTAATGTGTTTTTGGTATGTGTTTATGCTTATATGTATTTACTGTATAGTAACATACTTTATTATACCTTTTAATGTGTCTATTTCTTAGGACAGACTGTAGGGTCTGGACTGGATGGGGTTGAGGTTGGGATGAGTGGGTTGGATGAGGGTGGGGTGGGAAGCAAGGCGGGTGGGTGGTTTGATTATTACTATGTTATACCACTTATACTGCACTTTTGTACAACCAAGATTTAAACAACCTGTTGTTCAGAATTGTCTTTATTGGCAAAAATCAATCAAATGTGTATAACAAAAAATAATCCTACACGAGAATAAATACTTAAAAATAATAAAAACTAAAAACCCTGTGGGTAGGAGTAGAGGGGTGGGTAAGGAGAATAGGTCGAAGTCTGGAGCGATGGGGGGGGGGGGGGGGTTATTGTTTGTTTAACAGCCTCATGGATGCTGGCACGAAGGTGGACATGGCTCGTTTGGATCTTAGGGGCAGGGAGCGGAATCTTGTTCCCTGAATGACAATGGGAACGCTGTGGAAAGGGCTGACTAACACAGACAACACTCATTCAGCTATTATATACAGCTTGGCTCATATGAGTTGTATTAAAAAAAAAAATGTCAAAATTGAACGTCACGTGTGATGTCTCGGACACCACTGGTCCAGTTATTTTAGCACTATGTTCTGGCAAAACGTAAAGAAACAAAAAAATACATGAGCGTTACAATTCAAGCTCATAATTCAAAAACCCTAAAAGATCAAAAGTGCCACAGTACAAAGCGGTTTGATTTTAATCAACATTAAGGAATGGTGTGTCTTGTTTCTTCCCCGAGGGGTGCTGTACTTGCGTCACACGTTGTCAGATGACATGTCTTAACAAGTGATGAAAGGCAGTAAAAATGGTCATGGCCAAGGGTTAAGGTTCCACCCATATAAAAAAGAATACATGTTCATAATACTGTTAGGATCTTTGTGTAAAAGTTGGCACCAAATGGGAATGTGTCTCATAAATCTTCCTTGTCTCTGCTCTGTTTGTAGCCGCTGAACAGCGAGAGAGACTCGGCTCTGGTGCTGCTCTGCCTTGGCCTGTGTGTGCTGGGAAGGAGAGCCTTGGGAACAGCTGCCCATCATATGTCCAGGTTATTTAGTCCTCTTCATTATATTGGGTTCACCATGTGTAATGCTGTAAGGGCCGCGAGAGAGTTCACTTATGTAGGCCAGACAATGCAATGCATGTAACAGCAGGGGCGATTCCAGGATTTTTTTAAGTGGGGTGGCACGGGGGGGCAATAATCAGTCAGGGGGGGGCCTAGGGGATTTTATCAGAATACAGCATAGAAAATCTGCTAAGAAGTATAGGAAATATTGGATAGGATAGAACAACACAATGTCATTTTGCTAAATAATTCATTTCCCTTGTTTTTATTTTCAACAAATTGTGTATCTAAATACAATACACATTTTCAATGGGATCTTAAGGCAAAAATGTCAATTTCAGCGGGGGCGGGTGCCACCCCGGGCCCCCCCTCTAGACCCGCACCTGTGTAACAGAAGAACAGCAAGAATTTTCTTTTAAAGAATAAAGAAGCATACTTTATTAGATAAGTAATGTGGAAAAAGGACACATCTGTGCTTAACTACATATACATGCATACACATACCCATGTTTTCTTTCCTTCTTCCCTTTCTGTCTGTGCTCTGGATAAACATATTTTTAAACCTTATGAGTCATAACAAAACTATATGTCCTCGATCTCGTCTTCCCATCACAGCAATCTGGAGTCTTTCCTTTACGGACTTCATGCATTATTTAAGGGAGATTTCCGCATCTCTTCAGTGCGAGACGAGTGGATCTTCGCAGACATGGAACTGCTCAGGAAAGTTGTGGTGCCTGGAATCCGAATGTCTCTCAAATTACACCAGGTGAGACGCTGCCGGCGTCATGTTTTCAATACCACGTGAAACTCTCTTTGACCTCATTCTCAGGATCCGATTTGATCCGTAACAAAAGCGTTGCACTCCCAACTTTTAGGACCACTTCACGTCCCCGGATGAGTACGATGAGCCGGCGGTTCTTTTCGAGGCCATCTCCTCCCACCAGCAGAACCTGGTCATCGCCCACGAGGGCGACCCAGCCTGGAGGAACGCCGTGCTGTCCAACTCCCCGTCGCTCCTCGCCCTGCGCCACGTCCTCGACGAGGGCACCAACGAGTACAAAATCATTATGCTCAATCGACGATACCTCAGCTTCCGTGTCATCAAGGTGAGAACTGCAACAGATTCATGTTTAGTCTTGGATTCCTTGATTTTTTTTGATTTTTTTTTTTTTGCTGACACAGTACATAATGAGAACTTCCCCTCTTGTGCTGCAGGTGAACAAAGAATGTGTCCGAGGCCTTTGGGCAGGGCAGCAGCAGGAGTTGGTGTTCCTGAGGAACAGAAACCCGGAGCGCGGGAGCATTCAGAACGCCAAGCAGGCTCTGCGAAACATGATCAATTCTTCTTGCGACCAGCCCATCGGATATCCCATCTATGTATCTCCGTTGACCACCTCATACTGCAACACACACCCCCAGCTCGGACACATCCTGGGAGGCCCCATCAGCATCGGGAATATCCGAAACTTTGTTGTCAGCACCTGGCACAGGTTCGTTGCTCTCTGTAGTTCAGTAGGTTAAGTGTGGTGCTTGTGACAACACAGACTAAGGAGCATTTGGTCGGATAGTTCGGTTCGTTTGGCGTGGTGTGAAATCTCAGTTTGGCTACCAAGTTACTTTGTGAGTCGAAATAAGTGCGTTAGTGCGGCGGTCAACAGAAAGTGTTCGCTCCCAGGCTCACCCCCCCCTCTGTCAAAGCCCAAAAAACCCAGATGAACAGGTGAAGCAAACAAATAAGCTCAAACCGCGATAAAAAAACGCCCACCACGTACAATATAAGTGCACAATATAATAATCAATAAATAACATAAATGAGACCATAGACAACATACAATATGTGGCTCCTACAGTTCACTATAGGTGATAACGCGATCCAACCCAAATACAGGAAATGAACCAAAAACAGTGCATTTACTAGCCTGAAAGTTCAACCTCGCGCACAATTTACGGACTTACATAAGGGACGATAACCTTCAAATCCATAACCCAATATGACCACCTCGCTTGGCCGTCTGTGTGACAACACATCATCATTTCTCTCTCATCGGGGCCACCCTGTCCTTCACTCGCTGTCTGTCAGCTGCTCATTGTTCGCCTTCTTCTAAAATACTAGCAACACTAGAGCAGAACCCAAGACGTTATAAATGTTGTTGTCGCTCCCTAATTTCTGAGACCGGAAGTGTCTGTCCAACAGACCAGCAAGCGTTTCGACCGCGTGACATTTGTTTACAATTTGTGCGTTTGACAAAGTGCAGTGTGAAAGCTAACCGGACCCAATGAAAAATGCTGCAATGCAACTTCACCTAGTGGTAAATGTAGTCAAATAATATTTTCACACTCAGTCGCAAGTGCCGCCGTGCGACCTGCTGACATGTTTTCTTTTTCCTTCTTTGTGTTTTTTTTTAATCTGATGTAGTTTAATAATGGCTGCTATTCAACTTTTCTTTGTAGATTACGGAAAGGCTGTGGTGCTGGCTGTAACAGTGGTGGGAATATTGAGGATTCCGATGCAGGGGGGTTGTCGAGTGGCAGTGGGAATGGGACGGGGGGTGACTCTCAGCAGAGCTCAATGTCGCAGGGTGGGACCTCTGGACCTGCCCCGTCTCACACGTACCAGCCGCACACTCTGGGTGAGAACTACTGAACCTGACAACCACTAATATTAAGAATATTATGACAAATTCGTCTTTTATGAGTTCTTTTAAACTAACTAACTAGGTTTAAATTTGACTGGAGCCATCTTTAAATATGAACTTAAATAAAAGGTTTTTGTGTTGTCAACGTTGGATGTGTAGTTTGAAAGAAGAAGGTATTCGTTGGGCAGGGAGGGTCTCATTAACGACACAATTAAGTTGCATAGTGGGAAATGTAGGATCCAGCATTTTTGGAGTTTGACCCATACTAGGGACTAAAATCCAGGATATTTCGTCTTCTGCTGCTATAATTTTTACCAAAAAAATAAATAAAAAGAATCTGTCTCTCATAAATCCCCACATTTTCTGAGATTGCAACACTAAATCACCAAAGTGCTCCTCTAATATTTCTATATGGTCTGCGTCTGACTTCTCCACCCTGTGTCCAGGCACCAGTCAGAGTTCCCAGTCTGTTCAGTCGGGTTTGGTACGCCACTCCCCTGCTCGAGCCTCTGTTGCTAGTCAATCGTCCTCCTACCGCTACAGCAGCAGCCGCCACTCCTCCCTGCGCACCTCCACCACAGGCCTGGAGCCCTGCCGACGCTCCTCCACCAGCCAGCTGTCTCTGCGCACTCTCCCCACCTCCCTGCAGCTCCGGCTGGGCTCCACGTCTGACCCCGCCTGCCCCTCTGCCTCCCCCTCCAGCCACAGCATCCCTCCCTGCAAACGGCACACGCTGGTGGGCCTCCTGGGCAACGATGGCATGTGCAGCACCGTGACCGATCCCCTCAGCCAGCATCATCACCACCACCACCACCACCACCCGCAGCAACACAACCCCGCCGTCTCTACCGTGCGCAGAGATGACATCTCCTACAGAGTGCAGGTTTGTAGGTCTTATGTAAAAAAAAAATCAAGCAGGAAAGAAATCCTGTCCAGAAAACAAAAAGAGCACTGGCACAGTTGGTCAGTCAGTTTTTACGCATTAATCAACAGAAAAAACTGTGCCAGAGGGCTTTTCGTGTTTCTGATCCAGTTGCCTGTGTTCTGTCTCTTAGTTCTGTTTAGTCTCAAATCTTAAGCTCACTGACTGATCTTACTCTTAACCATATAAAAAGCAGCAGCACTGTGACCTCAGAAACATGTAACATGTAACGAAACCTGTATTTACATTTGCAATTACGACAACTTTCATAATGTATAACTAGTAATGCAATGTATAAACTAATTAGCTTATTTTAACATGCTGACACAAGAACAAAAACATAATATTTATGATATAATATATACATCAACATGCTAGCATTATTATGGCACACATGTTAGCATGCTGATGTTAGCATTTAGCCCAAGTACAGCCTCACATGGCTGCAGACCCTTCCTCTTGTTATGCATAGAATTTAAATATAGGCCATTTATTGAATTTTTAGAGCATGTCATCCTCTGCTTAAAATGTTATAATTACATTAATACGGATAATAATGATAATTTGTGACAAAAAGTACAACTTTGACTGTGTTCCGCTGCCTTGGTTGCATGTCATCTCTTTCTGTCCCTCAACTTTCCTTGCCTCTTATTACACTACGATGTCAAATAAAGGCAAAAAGGAGAACAAAAAATATTATAAACATTATTTTAGTGGCACTTTGCCTTTTATTAGACAGTTTAAAGTGGATATGAATACTGTACATGGGTAGTGAGAGTGACATGACATGCAACAAAGGCCCCTGTTCGGAATCAAACCAGAGACATTTGGGTCATATGGTATGCATCTTAACTACATGTTTCCACCCCTCTACATTATAACTTGTCAATGTCAATCATCTCTTTGAGTAACGACCCTCAGCCCTGCTGTGATGCAAATGTCATTCTTGTATGCTGTTGCTCAGGTTGCCGACGTCGGTCAGGTGCTGGAGAACATTAACTTATCGAAGCGGAAGGAGCTGCAGTGGCCTGACGAGACCATGAGACTGAGGGCAGGACGGACCTGCTGGAGGGACTGGAGCCCCTTAGAGGGCATGGAAGGACATGTAAGTCTCCATCAAGAGCTGGAACACGTCAGTGTAAACGTAGTCTATATCAACCCCGTTTAATTTCCGGGATTGTTCCGGTGCCGCCGGAAATTCCGCCGGGTGTCCCTCATTTCGGCCGGATGTCCGTCACCTTCCACTTCATTTGTGTTGTAATTCTAAACTCCGGTGGATTTATGAGGACTATGCTTAACTGCTCCTCAGATGCTAGCTAGACTATCTGTCCAATCTGAGTTTTCTGTTACACGACCATAGCATGCAGAGTTTTTTTGTGATTGTTGCGGGCAAAAATCCTTGATTATGCGGCACGTTTTCTTAAAAAATGCAATGAAATATGCAGGATATTTATGCAATTTTATGCGATGAAATTGCGGGAACTTGCAAAAACTGCGGTTGCATCGTGGCTTCATCGCGGGGTCTGCAGCTTTTCAGTGACGTTCACGTCACGTAATTACGTCACCTCATAACGTTCCCATGGCAACAGGGGGAAATGGCTGCTCTCGTGTGACGTAAACGCAACATTTTTCAACTTTCTGCTAAGATGTTAAACTAAAAAGACTGATGGCTGATTATGCATTGAATTATGCGATCGCATAATCGCGTTTTTCTGGAGGGACTGCATAGACTGTAAAATATTAATGGACAGAGCGTGTGTGACGCCACCCGTTGGTTTGTGGAGATCAGCTATGAGCCGTCGAGTTTGCCGTTACGGGCGCAGCCATCCTGGTTTTAGACGAGAGGGAGGAGCGAGGGAGGAGACGCGTTACGTTACACACTTTCACTGGCAATCACATCATAGCCACGCCCTAAAACACCCCCTGCTTTATCGCAGATTTTAAAATCAACGAGACCATAATTCAAAAAATGAACATCATTCTGCGTTGCAGAAGACTTCAAACTAGCGATTGAGACCATAAACTCATTATGAAAATGTTTACTGAGGTCATAAATCAAGTGAGAAGTGGGTCACTTTCTCATAGACTTCTACAGAAACCGACCTCCTTTTGCAACCGCACGTGTCTCCCCCTGCTGGAATTCAGATATAATGCAGGTTTAAGGCACTTCCGCATTTGCAGCACTTCGCCGAACCGGGTGCATTGTCCATTAATATTTACAGTCAATGTGCACGACCAAAACAAGTTCCTTCCCCGAGACTATTTTGCAGAGACGCCGTGGCTGCGTGCTGCGCCGCCCGAGACGAATGCGATTGGTTAAATGAAATGCCAATGAACTAGCGCATGTTTTTCTCCCAGGCCGGAGTGCTGTGTGGTCCAGCCAGACCCTCCTCCGCAGCGCTGTGGAGGAGGGTCGGCGAATAGTCTGCAAGACTATTGAACTAGTAACACTACTGCCCAACACTGCTTGAAATACAAGTTGGATGTAGTGATGTGAAGCTGTTTGCACAGGTTGCTAATGCAGGCTACTTTTGAATTTGCCAGAAGGTGTCATAGTGACAAATGCCGGTCCAACCGGTTAGCATAAAATCTAACCTGTTTAGCCTCGTTCACCGTACCGGACTGACCCAACTCTAGTTCTGATGTTGCTGTGTTTTGTCACGTCCCTTTTAGCTCACACACTCTGACCTCTCATGCTATAAATGTGATGTTGCTATGATTATCCTGTATGTATTTTTGCTGTGACCAACCAACTCTTTTAATAAACTCTTCAGACGCTTCCTCTCACAACGCTGCCTCCTCTGTTTTGCCCTCTGCAGGTGATTCACCGGTGGGTGCCTTGTAGCCGAGACCCAGCCAATCGCTCCCATATCGACAAGACCATCCTGCTGGTACAGGTGGAAGATAAGCTAGTGCCCATTTTTGAGACTGGGGTCATTGAGTTGGGTGCAGAGGTTTGAGACATGCAAACACACACAAACACAAACACACACTTGCTTGTGTGAAGACGAAGCCAGACCTCCCTGGCTTGCAGCAGGACGCAGGAGCCTGCAGACAAACGGGAAATGGGAGCTCTCCCCGCTCCCTCGTTCCTTATCGCTGAGGGGAAGGAAGCCAGGGAAAAGTGCAAGCAGATTCATCCTTTACTGCATCGACACACATCCACAATATCTGCCTTGCTTTGCGTCTCAGAAATGCTGCATGACAGTAACAACCCTTAAGTTAAGTTAGTTCTTGCTACTGGTAATTCATTTCTATGCATTTAATCTAAACTATTTCGTTGGCAATTCTGACAGAGCTGAGTGTAAAGAGCATGTGGAGATTGTTGTGTGTTTTGTTTGTCTTTAAGTCATTTGCCAAAATAAGCCTGGTATTGAATATCTGCCATGGTTTCACACACGTGAAAGCTTTTTATTTTTCCGCTGCCAAGAGTACAGAGAAAGTTGTGGCGCAGAACAGAGTGAAGTCAGAGACTTGACGTTGCTGCGCTCATCAAACTCCTCTGTTTCATTGTTGTCATTCCGTTTGGATTAGTTTGAAATTTGCAAGATTACTTTGCGCAAAGAAGAAAAGAACTTGCACTATACTTTTTTTTTTCTTTTTTTAATTTACAGTGATGCACTACACTCTTTAGATAATATCACATTTTATTTATTACAGACTCTGAATGACCATGGTTAACCGATGCCTTGGGATTGAAAAAAAAAATGCAATCATCATTCTGTTTTCAGCCATTTTTATTTTACTATTTTATGTTTGATAAACTTGAAAATAACTTTTTACTGTATATGATTCTATATCTATATAAATATATATATATTTACACAAATATATATATATATATAATGTCAATGTATAAAAGATTTTCTTTTCGATATTTATTACTGTGAACATGGTATTTACACTTTGTTACATCTTTTTTTTTTTCATTTTGGGACAAAGGTTAATGTATTAAGGACCATTGGTTGAAAACAAGATGCCGCATTTTTGATGGACTGTTTCACTATTTAACTTAATTCTTTTCTATATGGACAAATAAAAATTTGATTTATTGCTGACATCTTTAATACGTCTCTTCAGATTGTTTGTGTCAGTTTATTGAATTCTCCAAATCAAATGTTTGGAATCTAACAGACTGAATTAAAGAGTACACAGCAGTACATATTAGGGCGCTGACACAGAGCCGATTATCGGCCGTTGGACAGTGTAGCGAGGTCGGTGACTCGAGTCTGTTCGGTGTGTTCCGTGCCGTCGTCCGTTGGAGGAGCTGTCGGCCTTCATTTTGGCCGACCTGACATGTTCAGTCGGAGACAGGGCAGTCGGGACTCACCCGGAAATGACGAGCGGATGAGCCTCTCAAAATCTGACGAAAATCTTTTAAACTGACCTTTGTCGATCTGAAATGAAGACAGATTCAGAAACTGCATGGCCCATTTCTCGCTTAAAATGTTTTCAGAAACACGTTTCGGTGAACTATTTCAGTACAATATGAGATCGTATTCTGAACCAGCCGCCATGACTGAATTTCCGGAGAAAAAAGACCCACGTGACGCGTTCGTCCTATCAGCTGCTGGTTTTCATTTTCTGGGAAACAATACAGAGCAGCGCCGCCTGCTGCTATGGAAACGTGTTACGTTTCGCGCAGAGCGTACGCTCAAGTCGGCGTCGCCTCAGTGTGTGTTGAGGCATTTTTTTGGACCTCGAGGACCCGACTGATCAGTCCGACTGCCTTTTCTGCCGACGGTCGGCCGTCTGGTTGGTGTGTAAGCACCTTTAAACTCAGCCATCAACAGGGGCTTTTAGATCAAATACAATATATACAATAAACAACATGTTGCACAAAAGGGCAACGTTTAAAATGAAACTCGTGATTAGCAGGTGCAGTGAAGTGATAAGGGATTTTATGGGTTACTTGCTGTGGTTTATACGATTTGTTTTTATGGCAGAGAGAATCCTACGAATCATATGACATTTCTTTACTGTACTTCTTAAATGGGTTAAAAGGAATTGCATAACATGCTGCAAAATTGGTGTCATACCGGTCTGAAAAATGACAATCTATTTTTAAACTATTTTAAAGGTGCCTGCCACACATATTTCATTACTTTGTGTTAATGTCTGAAGTTCTACCATGGACTCTGTAACATTTTTTTTGTGGAAAAAATGCCTTGGTTACCTTGTTTCAAGCCATTCTAGCGTGGTATAGAAAGCCTGCAGGAAGACTCAGCTCGATTTGTGCCAGTCCTCATTAATATTCAACAAGCTAAGCTGCTTGACTCTGATTGGCTAACAGCTAGCCAATGAGAGCCTGGCTATCAGCGTCCTTTACCCAGCGCGACTGGGCGAGCTCATGAATAGTAATGAGCTCAGGCAACACCACATCAGACTGACTGACCAGCTTTTGTAATTGGCCTGATTTCTCCTCTTATTTCTTTTCAGTGGCTAGAGCTGACAGAGGAGGTTTTCACATTCACGACATAACACAAACACATATGGACCTAACATATTTCAAAAAATACAAGTAAAAACGGTTTTGTGTGGCAGGGCACCTTTTTAAGTGTGTAATTTTCCAGATTTTATGAACTAGGGTTACAAATAAATGTAAGCTAAATTGACAGGCACATAATGCCAACATTAGAAAAGTATTTAGGAAATGGGTACAAGGTAACTTAAAAAGGGTTGTTAACTAGAAATTGATTTTAAAATGTCATGATGGCTCAATTTAGGAACATATAACTGATAAAATACAGTTTGTACAGCAGGTCTATCATATTACCTTTCAGTAGTTCTGTTATTGCGTTTCTCAGTCTCTCTTCTATTGTTAGAATAACCCGCAGTGCTAAAATATGTTTTCTTGACAGTTTTATGCACTTTAAACAGTCCATTATACAGAAAATGGAAAAAATGATTTAACTCCGTAGAAAGCCTGGCAGACAGATGTATATTTATACCCAAGAAAGTTATGTAATTGCTTTCTCCCAAGATTTCGGAAAGTTTACCCACACTTGTATGGTGGAGGATCTCTTGACATTTGTCTGCCCTGATAACTGCTTAGTGTCTACACTGTTCTGCTCAAAGACTTAAATCTGTATTTTTAAGGTTCTAATAACTGCCAATTAATGCTTTATCAACAGGTAAAGAGCAACTAGTTAAGCCCACATTACTGTATGTTCAAACAGCCCTTCTGTCACTTGTAAGAACTACAAATTGCAGTTAAAAATAAGACTTTTATGATGCAATTACAAATGACAAGAACTAGTTGATAAGAAGATTTTGTGCACTTGTATTATATTTTATGTTCTGTAGGAAAAAGCTTACACTGCAAGGTAACTGACCAGACTGTTAGTAAAGGCAAAAGCCGTTGATTTTTCTTATAAACAATAAAAGTGCCTTTTTAAAGAAGTGATTATCTGTTGAAATTCTAGTAAATCTAGTTTTTCCTTTCAGCAGAAAACAGACGAGCACAATCATGTTTTGTTGCTCTTCAACCACATTGTCCTCTGATTGGCTGCTGCTGCTGCGGGAGAATTCCTACCAACCTTTTTTCCCGACGTCACATATAATGTCCCACTGACTCCTGCCGAGGAGGTTCATGTAGTAGCTAACTGCTGTCTCCTTCGTACACCACAACAAAGAAAAGGTAAAAAACAAAACATATATTTGTCTCTTTGTAAATCCGTTGGGACTAAATAGGCGTATTCAATTACTATTGTATAATAGCTTTGTCGAGTTCACAGCTCTTTAAAAAGTCTGTTTTGTTAGCTTGTTTTGCTAATTTACCAGCTAGCTAACGTTAGCTATTCCGACACTAGATATCATCTTGTGACATCCAGGCACTCGGGTAGCGTGTTTGTGTTATTTTGTGCTTACCTGGCGTTGTTTTTGTTGCCACCTCGCAGTCCAACAAACAACAGTAACATTGTTATAGGAGTGAATTTAATAAGAAAGGGGGTCCTAACTATACCTGTCATGTATTCAGAGCTTCCACAGAAGGCGAGGACATGTTTAAGCCAGTCTTCTTCGCCGTGCTCGGCCTGAGTCTTGGGCTGGTAAATGCGTTCCCCACTCATGACCCAGACGGTGGGAAGAACTGGGTGGTTATCGTAGCTGGCTCTAATGGCTGGTACAACTACAGACACCAGGTGGGAAGTGTAAAACATTAAACTGTTCCCACAATGTCACCTTATCAATTGCAAACTGTGCATGACTCCGTTGTTATTTTTTTTACAGTCCGCATTGGTTTTTGATAAGATCAACTTCACCCTTAGATAAGCTACTTCCCCTTCACAATGCATGCTCTCCAAGAGTCTTTCCAGTCTTCTAAAAATGTACAACTGACCTCTACATGTTCCTTTTTTTTCTCTCTCTCGCTCAGGCTGATGCTTGCCATGCCTATCAGATTGTCCACAACAATGGCATCCCAGATGAGCAGATTGTGGTTATGATGTACGATGACCTGGCACAGAATGAGGAGTGAGTTGACATTTTTGTGCAGCAGATCTTTGTGATACAGAGACTTCTTCTTTCCTTTGAAATGTTCAAAAAAACAAACACTGTAGTTTAGTTATGTGAGTTGTTGACCTTAATTCTGTACTGTTTTAAAGTTAGTTGAATGTGAAAACAAATTGTCAGCCTCAGATATATTGAACACTGTTCGTAATTGTGATAAAGTGCTGCAAAGTTTCCGTTTTTATAAATCTTTAATACATACATTGCATGTTTCTCTTAAGTGGAATTTCCAAGCTGTATTACTATTTAAGAGTTAAATGTTGATTTAACAACTAACAAAAAATCCAGCAGTAGCCTACTAAATCTGACTTATTTTTCATGAGCTACTTGACCCAAATACTGTAGGTCCTGCTTTCAGAATAATACGGTTAGTCAAAGCTGAACTGGGAGAATGGGATTCCTGAAATTGACGTGATGTTGGAGTTGCTGGAACTACAGAAACACTCACGATTGTACAGCAATGTAGCAGTGTGGAGGTTTGCAGCCTTATCTGTGAACCACAGAAAAATCGCACCCGCATGTCGGCATTTCGTATGCCGCTGTGGCATGTCGGCCCTGCGCGCTTCACTGTCAGAGCAGCAGCAGTAACAGGCTGAGTTAAAGAGATCCTCTGAGAGGAGTCACAAGAAACTAATTGAAGTGCGGGACTTTGACTTGGAGTTAAATTACTGACATGGTGACTGGATGTAAAAGAGCAGCAGTGAAAGCCGATCCGTCAGTTTGAGTCAGAATTAGGATCACTGTTACAGACCGGGATGATTATCCATCGGCTCTGTTAATTATTTAACTCTCAGCCATTTACTTTTTATATTTCACTTTGCTCATACGCTTGTATGGTTGATACGGTTATTAACATGTAAAGGATTGGTCGTTTATAACTAACTTGTATTTAAAACAATGCAGGCAAGAGTGCAGCTTGTACAATTTTCCACACCGACTGCAGAAAGCAATGGCTTACAGTGCAGTTTCTCACCCATTAGAGTCCTTGTTGTGAGAGTTACTGAATGGGATTTTGCAGTGAATGGGGGAAAAACATGAAGTGCTGTGGAGTTTACACTAGTTTCTGACAATAATAAGAGGAGCAAATGTATGATTCACTGATCAGGTGACAATGTGTTTTGTCAGCCAGTTTCACTTCCTTCTCTGCATACCTGAGTCATATTTTTTATTTCCAGTAACCCCACCCCTGGGATAGTGATCAACAGGCCAAATGGCACAGATGTGTACAAGGGAGTTCCTAAAGACTACACCGGGGATGTGAGTACTTCAGTGCAAATATTTATACAAGAGTTCAAATCCAAGCTCTTGAATAAATGTATTGCAGCATGTTTTGACATTAATCAGATTATTTTAAGAGACTTTTTTTGATTTCTGACTGGGCGTTCTCCCTGCAGGAAGTGACCCCACAAAACTTCTTAGCAGTGCTGAAGGGTGACTCCTCAAAAGTCAAAGGTGGCTCTGGAAAAGTGTTGAAGAGGCAAGTGATCCCATTTCACAAGAGAGAAGAGGAGTATTGAATCTCTTGAAGAGATAACACCAGTAATCCGAACAGCACAAAATCTGATTTGTCTAGATTTTTTCCCCCCTAACTTTGGTCTGTTTGTTTTGGCAGCGGCCCCAACGATCACGTGTTTGTGTACTTTACTGACCACGGGGCGCCTGGTATACTGGCCTTTCCCAATGATGACGTGAGCACTTTTCTACTTCCTGCGCCTGTTAATGTTCACTCATGACCTTACTGCACCAAACGCATAAGCAACTAGTAACTCTCGCCAAAATGCAACCTAGGGTCTTTTTGTGAATGTACCCAAGTCAAACTTTAGTCTGAAAGCATATTTAGGACGGAATCGCCACTTTTAAGATTTACCGTATTTTCGGTCAAATGGCCTTTTGAATGGGAGTGCTAGGGGCACTTTTATGATAGCATCAAAATAGCTATTTTTAAAACCCTGAGAAGGCTCGACACAACATGAAACTTTGCTCGAAGTATCACCAGGGGCTCTACACCTTAATGAAAGCATTGACAACATTGTTTGTGTACCCAGAGTTTACTAAAAAGAAAAGTTTTGAGCAACTCACTGTAGCTGCTGTTCTTCCGGTCGCCGTCTATCGAGCCAGTCAAAAATAGTCGAGGGAGGAGAGTAAAGATGGAAAGCTCCTAAAGCTTAGTTCCATATAAATGCACGGATAATTTGTTGTTTTGTCGTTAGTGAAAAACAATATTGACCTTGCAGTTGAAAAAGGAGCCTCATAAGAATGACATTTCCTCCTATGGAGTCCGTTCATTCGCATTTGGAGATTGCCTATTTTTGACTGGGAAAATGGCAGATAGTGTAAACAACAACTGCTAACGTGAGTTGCTCAAAACCTCTTTTTAGTAAACTCTGGGTACACAAACAATGTTGTCAATGCTTTCGTTAAGGTGTAGAGCCCCTGGTGATATTTGGAGCAAAGTTTCATGTTGTGTCGAGCCTTCTTAGTGGTTTAAAAATAGCTATTTTGAGGCTAGCATAAAAGTGCTCCTAGGTCTCCCATTCAAAAGGCCATTTGGCCGAAAAACCTTAAAAGTGGCGATTCCGTCCTAAATATGCTTTTTTTTTTGGGGCTTTTCCACCTTTATTCGATAGGACAGCTAGGTGACCAAGGGGAGAGAGAGGGGGAAGACATGCTGGAAATCGTCACAGGTCGGATTCGAACCCTGGACCTTTGCATCGAGGCATAAACCTCAAAGCACATGTGCGCCTGCTTTACCCACTTAACCAACCCGGCCACTGTCCTAAGTATGCTTTTAAATGAAAGTTTGACTCCTGTACATTCACAAAAAGACCCTAGGTTGCATTTTGGCGAGAGTTACGCTTTAAGATTAGTCATGTATCTTTTTAATATAGAAAAAGGTACTTTATTAATCCTGCAAAGGGAAATTACATTTATTCACTTTTTTATATATATTCACACACAGGCTCAAACACACACACACACACACACACACACACACACAAACAGGACCTGTATACACGTGCATTATGTATGGAGAGAGATCCAAGGGGGTTGCCTCACTAGGATGCCGCTCCGAGAAGTCCATGCGGGGGCTTGAATCGCCGACCCTCCGGTTCCCAAGCCAAGTCCCCACGGACTGAGCTACTATATATTTGAATACCTTACAGTATGGAGACATGAATTTGCCGTCTGATCAGAATTCTGGCATTTAAAAAAAAAAGTTGATGCTACATCATAAAGGATGATGGAAGTTAGGGGATAGACAATGACATATAACACAGATCAAGAGCTGCATAGTCTTTGAAACATGAGTATCATTTTAAAATGATTTGGTACTTTTTGGTGTCGAAAAGATATCTCTGACGATCTCCAAAATGATACCTTTTTTGACATTTTTCTTTGTATGTAAACATGGAATTTATTATTTCTTTTTTTTTTTACAAATTTTCATTTTAAATCAGTAATTAGCTAAATAAAGACTAAGTAAATAAGACTACAAATCAGATCAAAGCAGGATGTGCAAAGAACTAGAGGTTAACATGGTGGTTTACCTTCTCTGAAACTGTTAAGGTTGTTAAATGTTTTGTCCTCTCTCTTTCTCTGCAGCTCAATGTTGCAGACCTCCAAGACACCATTAAATACATGCACGAGAATAAGAAGTACAACAAGGTACGCAGCATCATGCTGTTGTTTTTTTAATTTATATTTCTTTAGGCCTATATGTGTATACATGCCCTACAGTATGTAGGTCAGTGATACGGTGATGAAGTAGCTGTGCTTGAAGATCAGATCATATAACTTGTTTTTGTCCTTCTTTTTCTGTTTTGCCCCCGCAACACATTTCACAGATGGTGTTCTACATCGAGGCGTGCGAGTCCGGGTCAATGATGACCGGCCTGCCTGCTGACATAGACGGTGAGTTGATCTTTACCTCAATAATCACTTTTCAGTAAAAACCTAGAGATAATCAAGCGGCAAACGATCAGTAAAAAGTGTTAATCAATGAACTACTTAAACCCTCGACAACATGAACTTTGACTTTTTCCTCATGACCATTTACTTCACCTAAATTTGATGTTGCGTTCAAAACAGTAACTCACGAGTCAACAGTAAAAGCTCATATGATTTCTTTACAATGTTTGTCATGTCTGGGCTGGGCTGAGGTCAGCACTGCGGTTTGTGGACTTTACTTGAGTTGTTCGTTGTTGTGTCTAGTCGAACGCTGGGGTCAGCATTATGACTTGTGGTAATTTGTGTCACTCTGTCATGTGCTTGGCCTCATGTGATGAACATAACAGGGCACTAATCAAGGTTTTGGTTTTATCGTGTTCAACCAAATTTTTTTTTTACATCCACTTTCATCTGTGGTCTAAATGACTGAGATATCTTAAGTCCAAATGTAAAACCGCAGTTTATTTTCACAAACAGTTCACAAACAGTCCTTTAGAGCTTCAGCTGTTGTCTTTGAAATGTATCTGAAGCGGTCAAACAGACATGTGAGTCGTGTTTATGTTTGCCTACTGGAAAATTATAATTGTCGAACCAAACAATTACACAGCATAACATGAGAATATATCTCTGTTTTTCAGTGTACGCCACCACAGCAGCCAACTCCCACGAGTCCTCTTACGCCTGCTACTATGACGAGAAGAGGGACACATACCTGGGAGACTGGTACAGCGTTAACTGGATGGAGGACTCCGATGTGGTGGGTGATGTTACGCGTCTTTTCATACAATTTTAATTACAACTTTGTTGCTGACTGATACTAAACCGTATAATCGCAACTCAGACCCTATGAAGTCCATTAAAGGTTTAGTTGCCGTTCCAAACACCTGGTGTGTAAGAGGCAGGAACAGGATAAGGATGTGGTGAACGTTTCCAACAGCAGCAACCGTAGTTTGCTGCTTTGCATCAGCAGTAATCGCTCCTGTGGCCCTGCAATATATAATCATACCCAAACAGAAATTTGAACTCCATCAACAGAAAATAAAACGCATCTGGTTGATTTAGGATCTTTTGGAGAAAAAAAGTTGTTGCTGATTTCTGTGAAACTGTCCTGTTCGTG
Source organism: Sander vitreus (assembly GCF_031162955.1). Lineage (NCBI taxonomy): Eukaryota > Metazoa > Chordata > Actinopteri > Perciformes > Percidae > Sander > Sander vitreus. Next base: position 6,314,716 of record NC_135874.1, on the reverse strand, counting down.
ATGGATTTTTTTTTAATTTTTTTTTTTTTAATGTTTCCAGGAGGACCTGAAAAAGGAGACTTTGACGAAGCAGTTTAAGATCGTAAAGAGACACACAAACACCAGCCATGTCCAGCAGTTCGGAAACAAGGTGAGATAATGAACTCTTGAGGGCAACTGTAAGGGAGGGAAATGTTTGATTCCTGCCCTTATTTTGATACTTACCTTGAGTTCCTCACTCTCTATATAGACTATGGGCCACATGAAGGTCATAGCGTTTCAGGGTAACCCCAAGGCCAGCGGCCAATCCGCTCCTCCAATGACCCTGCAGCCAGTTAAAAATCCTGATCTGACCCCGAGCCCTGACGTTCCTCTGGCCATCCTCAAGAGGAAGTTGATGTCCACCAATGATCTCACAGTTGCAAAGGGGCTGCTGATGGAGATCAGCACCCACCTCAAGGTACGGTGTGATGTTTGCATGTTTCCTCTGTGAAGGACTTTTCACGTGTGCCATGCAACTCTGATTTATCGGGAAGATTGACCTGCACAAATTGACCATTTAGCATGACAGTTCTCATGTTACAGATTTCTTACAGATTTTTAACGTGTGTGCGTGCTTTCAGGTCAGGGAGATGATGGCTGATACTATGCGCCAAGTGGTTGAGAGGGTGACTGGTAACCACCTCAAGGCCCAGGATGTTCTCAACGACAGAGTCGAACTCTCCCAGCATCAGTGCTACAAGGCTGCAGTCAACCACTACAAATACAACTGCTTCAACTGGCACAAAACTGAGGTAGAGCTGCAAAGAAGGTCTTTCTGCGTGTTTTCTTCTTTTTTTTTTCTTTTTTTTTTTTAAAAAGCAGGCCGCGAGCCACCCAATCCAAATGTAGAAAGTGTTGGTGGTTAACATAACGGTTGATTAGAATTAGTTTTGGCAGAATTCCTCTAGATGATGGTTGAAACTTACAGTAAAAAAACACACTGTGGACGCAGAAGCTCCGTGAATAGCAGCAATGCGCCGTGAAGCAAATTTGAGAGAGAGAGATTACATGTCTCTTCAAAAGTGAAAACGCCAGATGTGTTTCATTTGCTTTTTTCCTACTTCAGCTGACTCTAATCCAGAGAGCTTGTATTAACACCACATGGAACCTGTTTAAGAGTTGGTGCGTCTTTGTGAGAGTCAAGTCCTGCTGTCAGAAATGATCAGACAAAAAACATAAATTGTGCAGTGTTCATAAAGGGGAAGTAAGTAAGAACAAGCTTATTTAAGCAAATTGGTCCATGACTTGGATGGCTGGAAGCCATTTCATGTGACCGTAACGGAAACAGACAAGAAAGTAGTATACTAGATGATGTTACACTGTCCACAAAAAAAGGTTAATTGATATGGTTTATTTTAGCTATTCATTTTTATCTTGTCATTTATTTTTATCTTAGTTGATTTTGATAACTCATAATTCATTCAAATAAAGGCATTGTATAGCTGTGGTAGGCAATTTACTTTTGGTGTCGTTGGGCAAATATTCCATAATAATCTTTCAGCATATTGTAATTCAAGGGGTCTGAGAGAAAACTAGACTTGTGCACCTTCTCTTGGCTCTGTTTTCAGACTTTAGATAATCTAGAACGTGACCGGAGAATTTGACCAATCACAGGTCATTTCAGTGAGCGAACGTGTTCCTATTGGCTGTTCTGTGGATGCAGATGTCCGTGCGACGGAGAGGGAGAGCATCAGGAAAGATCTCACTCAACTTCAAATTGAGATCAAGAGATCTATCTATCTCTTTTTTTACATGTTCAAAATAAAATGCTAATTAAACTAAACTTAGCCCAAAGGTAATACTGGTCAGTCTGGTGAATGAGAAACCCTTGATCGTAACTTAATCACAATATTTCCCTGGGTATTTTCACGCAGCTATTCGTGTTTATTCAGAAAATATTTCCTCTTCCTTTTCCTGTAGAGGAAAAGCTGTTTGACATTTGGAGTGCCACAAATGCAAATAGAGGAAATAAACTTTGGTCAATAACATGTCAATATCACAGACTGCAGGACATTTGTGTGACATGCGATGTCCTCTTGGGTTTCAGTATGAATACGCTCTGAGACATCTGTACGCTCTGGTGAACCTGTGTGAGAGAGGATACTCTGCTGACAGGTAGGCCCCACTACATTTACCACTTTTCTGCCCATTTCTGTTGCCCTTGCAGTTTTATGATTTCTATTCAACAGTAAGGAGTAAAAAGTATTCTGATTGTGGTTTAATCTATATAAAACTAAAGATGATTTAATTATTTGTCCTTTTTAATAGGTAAATATTTGTGTTTTTGTTGTTTCTCTGCAGCATCAAGCTTGCCATGGACTCTGTGTGTCATTTCAAGTCAAAAGGTTTTTACTAAACTCTGAAAGTCTCCCATCAAACGCCTTCTTTCATTTGGGAAGGCCTGAGAAGAAATCTTCTTTTTGCACTGCTTAAGAACCAATCTGACGTGGAATTGACGTTATTTTTTTATCAACACACTAACTTTTTTTTTTTTTTTTTTAAACTTGTGATGTGTTTTTGATTTTACTGAGAACTTTTAAACTTGTTTTATAGTGAGTTGCACTATCACTGTCAAAGGTTTATGGATGATATTTTACTGCTTCTAATTTTTTTTCTTTAGGACATAGGATAGACAATTATAACATGGAATTCATGTAAATTTATTTTTGCTCTTAGCCATATTTGTGGTAAGGATGGCCTGGCATGAATGGTTGGTTGACATGTAAAGGACATACCACTGAACATTGAATGTTTGTTGAACCTCAAGAGTCTTTGTTGTGACACTGGGATCTTGAAATAAATCTGAAAGACCAAAACTGCTAAAAAAATGACTCGTATTTCCAAATTATTTTTTTTTACCTCTGGATATTCAGCGCATGCTTTTTATTTTTTAAATTCTTGACATTAAAACAACTCATTTTTTGAGATAATATTCCACATGGTAGGATTCTTCACACATTAACAGTAGCTAGTTAGACGGACGGATTTGTAGCGTGTTAAAATAATTCTACCTAAGCCTACTTTCTTGTGACAGAAACCCTTTTTAAGTGTGAGCTCCTCTGCCTAACAGACTGTTAGATCCCCACAAATCTTCCTTTAGCATAATCCACTGTAAGCTTTTTGGGGACTTTTGGCCTCCCTGTGAGCTTTTTCGACACCTGATACATTTTACAGGATATTTCTTCCTGTTAGAAGGATTTTTTAAGCATATTTAGTGCCTGATCCAACTGGGACTCATACTTTACCCACATTGAAAATATCCTCTTCCTCCTCTCTACAGTATGGTGCCTTGATTACATCCTAGCTATTTGTATAGAACTGTACATAAAAACAATACACCAAGGGCCCAGTTTCAAATGACGGACGAGACAAATAAAAACATTTACACTAGGATTGACTGGTATCAATGTTAAGTTTCCATGGATAATGTGCAAATGTGGGATGTAAATGCTAAAAGTGATTTGACTTTCATTGCCTTCTAGTGATGAGATGAATAATCGCCAGAATAAATTAGAATTGCATTATTTTTCAAGGTTATTTTTGGGGCATTTTAGGCCTTTTATTTATATAGGACAGCTGAAGACATGAGAGGGGGGATGACATGGAGCAAAGGGCTGCAGGGCGGAGTCGAACCTGCGGCCGCTGCGTCGAGGAGTACACCTCTATATACGGGCACCCAAGAATTAATTGAAAAATATGAAAAAGGGTTATTCTGTGAAGCATCGCATCATCTACTAGAAAAACTGGCATAAGATTTTGTACCGACATTTAGACTTCACAGACAATAAATCCTAATGGCTTTAAAGATCCCCTGGCGGTTTCTCTAGTGCCACCATGTGGTACACATTTGTGGGTTTGAGAACTACTGGATGTGATTGACAGGATGTGTACACATATTCCAGTCCCCTTTCTGGATGAGTTGTAATAACATTGGTGGTCCCTTAAAGTTATCATCTATCTCATCATCTTTATTACGTTTTTTGATTAGTTTTGGTATTATTTGCTATTATTTATTACCAAATACTTCACTTGCAAAACTAATGACAGCTATACTTTGTGATTAGTATCTGTGCCATCGATTTGGCTGAGTGGCTTGGGGCAGATTGGTTTTAATTGATAGGTGTACAGCATCATTCGCATCACATAACAAATGCTGCACTGAATATTAAATCCTTGCATGAAATATTAATGAAATTGCACCATCTAGTGGCGTTTTTCTGACTTGCATCTTAAAATTAAAAAGTATAATGAAACTGTATCCTTGCACACACACACACACACACACACACACTCTATCTTTGTGGGGACCCATCATTGACATAATGCATTCCCTAGCCCCTTACCCTAACCTTAACCATCACAACTAAATGCCTAACCTTGACCCTTACCCTTACAAAGCTGTCCATGCCGGTTTCTGGACAAAAAAAACAAGTTAAACAAGAACACACACCCAAACACTCACAACACTATTGATATTACTGACTGCAGTCTATGTTCATTTGTAGTTTGACCAAAAAAAGCTGTTAGGTATATGTTTGTGTGAGCTCCTCTTTTGTTACAACAGGGAGACAACTTATTATTAGATATTGTTATTCATTATTCGATGTTTGGCTAAATATTTATAAATAAAGGATGTGCACATCAGTCACATCACGTCATCACAACACTTGGATGTTTGAGCCTAACTCAAATTTAAAAAAAAAACTTTCACATGCATAGGTTATTTTTTTAATTAAGCAAGTAATTGCTTTTTAAAACTTTTCTGGACAACCCCCCCCCAAATTATTAAACACAACACATATATCTGGAGGGGGTCTTTTATTGGTAATGCCGTTTGTTATTATGTTTTCATCAATAAATGCGATGATTAACTGTTAGAAAGTGGCTTGAATTTAGTTCCATATGCATATGCGTATTTATTGGAATTTTCATATTTTCAACAGCATTTGAGCCTGAGCCCAACGGCTGGCCGACTGTTCAACATGTTGAGTTTGAGATGGTCACCCTAGCAGGATGGTCCCCCACTCTGCAGCTAGCTGTTCTTTAGACTAACGGGAATCTATGAACTTTCAAATAGCTGCTGGCTAGTTTTCTTTTGAATTGTAAGTACTATTTTAATTTGTTTAACAGAGTAGATAACGTGTTATTTTAAAACGGATATATAGGTATACAAGACATTAGTTTCGAATTTTAAGCAGGCAAGAAATTGTGCTACCCACTCTGTGGTGGGCGTCATTATGGCGAAGGCATGACCCGCCCTACTCTGCATCTGATTGGCTAGAACTCGTTGCCTTCGTTGATTGGAGATTGGTAACGCTTGGGTAGAATACCAGGGTAAGCCAATCAGAGGCAGAGTGGGCGGGACCTGCCTTCGTCCTGGAAGGGTGTGTCATCCTTAAGCCAATGCGTGCATAGAGCTGTGAAGTTTACCGGTGTTCGCGCAAGCGTAGAACTGATCAGGCAGGGTCGTAAAACACGGATTTTACAGGCGGTACGGATCGGGTACTGACAGCAGCCTCGTTTAGTACCTGCCCTCTACTCCACCCACCTCGTAAAATAGGAAACTGCCGGAACCCGTCTTGTTAATATGAATTCACGACAGACCATAGAGAAGCTCTACTAGCAAGCAGGCTATTTGCCGAGCTTCATCACTAGGAGAACATAAAACGACCGGTTGAATTGAACTGTAGTTAACGTTAGCTGTCACGGCTGTGTTAGCTCGCAGCTGCTTACACGAGTAAAGCTGGTTTTAGCTCGCCGCGTTAGTTCTTTTGCTAACTTTAACATAAACCCGGATAGACATTCTTCCACAGCTGGTGAGCTTTCGCAAGACCGGTCCGGCGAGCAAGCAAGTTCGTTAGAATATAACACCGTTTTATTCTTTTCGCCATGGGATCCAGAGCATCCACATTACTCCGAGAAGAGGAAATCGAAGAAATTAAGAAGGAGACTGGCTGTAAGTTGAGCTCAAACTAATTCCTGTGTGAAGCCTGTTAACGTTAGACATTAACTGCCTACACATTTACGTTACCACTTACTTGAAGCTTCATTTTTATTCAGTAAGTAAGATCCTTAAATCACGTACTAGAGGGAAGTCGCGCTAATACCATTTATTGCATGACTTGGCTAGCTACATTGCTGCTGTGCTTCCTCTCTTGGGCTGTTTAACTGGGTAATAGTGCACACATGCCACCTCCAAAGATGATTCTGGTAGTGTAATGAGATGCAGTATTTAGGTGAAACGTTGTTTTGCCTGAAGCACTGTTTACCTGATGCCTTCTACTCCATCGTTTAGTAAAATACTCCTCTATTTGGTATCTTCTCCACAGTCTCCCACAGTCAGATCACCCGCCTGTACAGCCGCTTCACCAGTCTGGATAAAGGAGAAAACGGCACCCTCAGGTATGCAGCAACATAACCGCCAGTGGTGGAAGAAGTATTAACATCCTTAAAAAGTAAAAGTACTAATATCACACTGTAAAAATACTCTTTTACAAGTAAAAGACCTTCATTGAAAATGCTACTTAAGTAAAAGTATGTAAGTATTATTATGAAAATGTACTTGAAGTATTAAAAGTCAAAGTACTCAATGCAGAAAAAAACCTCCCATTTCAGAAACTGGAAACGACCCAAACAGTTTTATCAATCAACTAAGTATTTAATGGTCTAATCATTTCAGCTGTATATGTAGGCTGTTATATTGTTGGATAGTTTAAGTTATAATGAAACATGGTATTTTTATAAACATGTGTTTTGTGTGCTAAAATCTTAATTTGTAAAGTAACTAAAGTTGTCAGATTTATGTAGCGGAGTAGAAGTAGAAAAGTGGCATGGAAAGAAAAGACTCGAGTAAAGTACAAGTATATCAACATTTGTACTTAAGTACAGTACTTGAGTAAATTTACTTGGTTACATTCCACCACTGATAACCACCAATATGAGAATAAACACCAATTACTAGAGCTGGGCAATATATCGATATTATATCAGTATCGTGATATGAGACTAGATATCGTCTTAGATTTAATTCTTAATAACATAATATGGTATAAGTGTTGTCTTTTCCTGGTTTTAAAGGCTGCATTACAGTAAAGTGATGTCATTTTCTGAACTTACCAGACTGTTGTAACTGTTCTATTATTTGCCTTTACCCACTTAGTCATTATATCCACGTTACTGATGATTATTTATCAAAAATCTCAATGTGTAAATATTTTGCTATAGCACCAATAGTCAACACTACAACATCATTGCAGTATTTGATATCGACGTATTTGGTCAAAAATATCGTGATATTTGATTTTCTCCATATCGCCCAGCCCTACCAATTAGATACTGTGGCTGATTAGTTTGGTTTCTTTACCAGTCAGATGGCAGTAACCATACAAGCCTAGCAGGACATCTTCTATAATGGAGGACAGATTGGCTAGTTACTAACTGATTAGATTTTGGAAATGCCTTGCTTGTGTGGTCCAAAACATCTCGCAGTGGTAGCTTTAAAATAGTCTTTCACCAAGAAAATATGTTTTTTTTTTTGCAGTCATGAACAGGTACATCATTTTGATCTAACTTTAACAGAGTTACAGACCTGTACTATAAATAAGCAGAAACAAAAAGGCTATTTTGAATTGTAAAAGGGCGTTTCAATCGATTTTTAGTCATTTAAAGCTGCATAAAAATGTTCTTTTAAAACTAGTTCTATTCAGTGAATGTACTATTTGAATAGAAATCCAATAGGGCAGTGTCATCACTCAGATGGGGTTCACTGTGATTGATAATTAATTCTTTCATGTAGCTTATTATCTGAGCGCTTTTGAGAATTCAGTATTCAGTTGAGACGCCAGTGTGCCATTTCTATGGTTTGTGATTAACTTCTTGTTCTATCTGTAGTCTGGACAGAACAAGCAATAGGTGACGAAATGGGTAATTATTAAAGCTGCTAAAACATTTGTTCAAAACTTGGTTTGGACCATCCTTTTGATTTGGCCGCCAGAGGAGAACTCATTCCTTTTGAAAGACGTTGTGTTTACAAAAAACAAGTTCTTGTTTCAGCTCGCTGTGCCTCGGTTGCTTTCTGTCACGGCACGCTGTCCGATACAGTCTCATTTTCCCCCAAGGTGACTTCCTTATCATTAATTAGTTGCCACAACAGAGAGAGATGTCTAAGCTGACGATCTTCCTATCCTACCGATGGACCAAGGGCATTTATCTCTGGCGGACAAATGAAGTCAGTCAGAAGAAGTATTCCTTTGCCCTCCTGTTTTCCGTTCATCTTCTCTCATTTTTCATATTTGAGTCAAATCGAGTCTGCTTTTAAAGAATAATGGCCGCACGAGCTTTGCACCGTGGCACATCTTTTTCAAGTCGGTCACAGTTTTAAGATCTGTGGTAAATTGTTGTAAGGTTTTATATGAACAATAGCTCGTTTGAGAGAAAAAAAACATATCCCCTCATGTCTGCAGCCGAGAAGATTTCCAGAGAATCCCGGAGTTGGCCATCAATCCGCTGGGAGACAGAATCATCAATGCGTTCTTTCCCGAGGGGTGAGTTGTCCCTGTTATTGGTCTGCCGTCTTTTAAAGATCTTGTTTTCCACAGGAGTGTGTATTCTAGGTTTGATTCACAGCCACCACAAATCCGAACGAGGCCACCGGGCTGTTCAGTTGTGGCTGGCTGACTGCAGACCTCAGAAGCTCAGTCTCTTTTGCCAAATTTCTGTTTGAAAAAAATAAGTAAAAACCATCCGGGGGTTTTTGACCACCGCAGGTCCTTTTCTATATATTCTGCAGCTGTTTTATCAGTCTGAAAGTTGAAAACCAGATGTTTGCAAAATGTATCATTAAAATCCCTAAAAGTCAGATGTGTAGGCGTCTTAATTTTAGCCATGGCTTGTCATTTTTTTATAGTTGTGTTCTTGTTTCTCTAGTTTGCTGCAGAACATCGTGACAACTTGACATGTGTGTTTGAATGTGTAAAATAGTGTTAGGTTACGACTATTTTGAGTTTTCAATGTGTGTTGCACAAACACCTAGCTTGGATTACTTATTAGTTAGTAATCTGAGCTGTGCTGTGACACAGTTACAGTTCTTTTTTTAATTCTTGGTTTAATATGCCGTGTTCTATTATTCTCTTTCTGTTTTTTTTTCTTTTTTAAGAGAGGACCAGGTCAACTTCAGGGGCTTCATGCGGACCTTAGCTCACTTTAGACCAATCGAGGACAATGAAAAGAGCAAGAACGCCGCTGTCAGCGAGCCGCTCAACAGCAGGACAAACAAGCTGCTTTGTGAGTGTAGAGCTTGGTCACCCCGGGTGTGTCTGGGTGGAGATGGTGACCAGCATCCACATACTTTGATGAACATTCAGACCATTTTATAAAGTGTGCTAACTTGTGTCGGTCATGGCATCTATATTTGTTTTTATTGTTCCAGTTGCTTTCCGCCTGTATGACCTGGACAGAGATGACAAAATCTCTCGGGACGAGTTACTGCAGGTGAGTTGGGGTGGTTTGTCACGTCAATGGGACGCTGAGTCACCGCAAACAATCAGCCAGATGGTCAATAATTAGATTTTCAAAGATGCAGTCTTTCCTTTTCCTTTTGCTATTCAGTCTACATTTAACAAAGGAACAAATGCTCTTGTGTAATATCCATATCAGAATACTCTACAGAGACGGATTTCCCTGTCAATGAGAAGACTTTGCCCTCGGGCTGATAATGATGCAATATCTCGCCTTAACTACAGATTTATTTATTTATTTTTTTCCCCCCAGACAGTCTAATATCCTGTATTTTGGCTTCCTCCATGTTATTTGTTGTCCCTCTGTGAAGCCATCTCGGTTTGGTGACATTGTGCGACCTGTAATTGCTATAAGCTCAGGGGTTAAATGACTCAAAACAGATCTCTTGTTTTGCGCAAAACACTTGTGTCGCCTGCTTCATGTGATGCACGAACGCTCTAAGCGTGCAACTCAAAGTAACCTTGCCTGTTTTCCAGTAAATATGTGTTCCCTGTATTTAAAATCATGCAATTTTTACGGTCAGGCGTGGCTGCTGTTTGCTTGCCGTTTTTAACCGTAATAACTACACATTATCTTGTGTAGTGCTCAAATACACGTAGCACCATCGTCATATTGTTTGGGCAAACCTCATGGCTATTATTTAATCTTTGCCCGGAACTGTTTTTCACTGGTATTCATTAACCGTGAAGGGACTTTATCATTCTTTACAGGTGTTACGGATGATGGTTGGCGTAAACATTTCAGATGAACAGCTTGGCAGCATTGCTGACAGGACCATACAGGAGGCTGACACGAATGGAGATAACTCCATTTCCTTCAATGAATTCATCAAGGCAAGTTTTGTGGTCAGAGGGAACTGTATGACTTAATAGCTCAAAATATTGACTTAGTATCTCAAAATATTGACTTAGTATCTCAAAATATTGACTTAGTATCTCAAAATATTGACTTAGTATTGACTTAGTATCTCAAAATATTGACTTAGTATCTCAATATATTGGCTTAGTTTCTCAATATATTGACTTAGTATCTCAAAATATTGACTTAGTATCTCAATACAGTATATTTACTTAATATCTCAGAATATAAACTAAGAATCTCAAAGTAATTAGAAACTTGTCCTCTTAGATATACATCGCCATTGTTTGTTTATTTAGGCTACTCATTTATACTATTTAGCTAAGTAACAAATGCTATTAGAAGGGTGCTTTTAAAAAGGTACTTTATGAATCCCTAAATAATAAAAAATGAAATAAACTGTTAGCCCTCTGTTGTGGTTACATTACACACACAGGCCTGAATTACACACACATGCACACACAGGACCCATAGAAATGCAATAATGGAGAGGTGTGAGAGTTAAGGGGTGGCCACATTGTCAGCCCTCCATGCAGTTGGGGCTTCGGTGCTCAAGAGCACCACGGCAGTGCCCAGCGGGTGAACTGGCACCTCTACCCATGCAACAGTCCGTACGGGGACTTGAAAGCAGCCACCCTCCTGTTCAGTCACTTTATTATTATCCCCAAATGGGAAACTTGATATGCAGTCAGAAGTGCAAGATAAAAAGAAACGCATTAAAACATCATACAAACAAACAAGACAACAATGCAAAGACACGAGTACAAAAATGTTTCTTGTATGTAATACATACAACACAATGTTTCACCACTGGAGCAATCTCTAAAAAAAAAATCTTCATTACATGTGCAGATTAAGCCGAGTGTTTGCACATGGAACAAAGGAGTTTTTACTCCTGTTGCTGTTGAACCGGGGTACTCTAAATCTAAACCTGTACCCAAGCTACTGCCACACCCAATGAAAAGCTTTGATCATGTACCATTACTATGAGCACATACTGTACATTTTTAGCATCGGAGGCCCCAGTGGGACACAAACGAGAGCCCAGGAGTGGCCACAGAAAGAAAGGGAAAAAAAAATATATTCCAAGGACACATTTTACACATTTCAGGGCAGAACTTGTTTAGCTACTGCTATGAGAACACACTATAAACAGGATGGATTGTTTTAGGTTAATCTAATCTGGTTTTCATTATATTTGCACAGTTTCTTAATTTGTGTGAACAACCGCTAACAAGGTTAAAATGTTTCAAATGAAACTGATAGTGCATGTTTAATGTTTT